>NW_016160215.1:61119-68277 GCF_001687245.7 Rhagoletis zephyria | reverse complement strand
GTAATTAAAGAATGATGCTTGGATTTTTTAAAAAGCTTTAATATATGCAAAGTTCAATTTACACAAGGGCATAGTAATGAACTGTATGCATATATGTCGTTACCTTAATGTAAAGAAGCCGTTACTAAAAAAAATGTGTATTGCATAAAGGATGTGGGGCTTATAATTCCATGAAATGCATCGTAATCATCCAGAAAGTGAATTTTGGATTTTTAGTTGGTTACGGCTTTTTGTACTTCAGCGGCTACGTGAGATAGGGCCTTTCTGTATTAACTTACAACTACTTTTCTAAAGTTAAGTATTTTGCACAAGGCACAAATGTTTTTTTTTTAGTATTTTTTTTTTAGTATTACAAGTTTGGCAAGAAGTTTAACAAAATAGAAAAACCAGATACAATTCATCTTACTGATTGAACTCGTAAACGATATTTAATCTTGAATAGTCTATTCCGAAAGCATTTATTTAAATATGGGCCTCTCCCGCATGTTTTGGCAATGAAAATTCATTTTGTGTAGGTTCCTTCAGGCATTTCCGCTGACATTTGGTTTTTACGTAAAGCTTTTCAAAACGGAAATCCACTTTCAAGATTGCAATTAGCCAATGTAGGACGACCGTTCTAAGAAAAAAGTTTTATGATATGCTACGACAGATGTAATTATGATTAATCAAGGATCGCATATTGAAAACAAATTTGAATTTACGCTCTCGTTATCTCAGTCACTAAAACACCGATTTTGTTTTAATTTATTGCATCTGGTAAAGCTTTTGCCGGTAAACATCTGTGTTCGAATTTCGAACTCTGCTTCCATTGTTTACATTCGTTTCGCCGCGTCGTTTGCTGTCGTATGGAAAAATCGCCCGTAGCGTGGACATCACAGATTTGTATAAATCTTGCGATAATTGTGTAACCAAAAGACTTTGTTAATTATGCAATTTTAAGAAAAGTGTGTGATTTCTATAAACAAATATTTGGTGAGTGAAAATATGAAAAAGTCAAAGCGCAAAGCTGTCGAATTATGCTGCTTATGGCCATTTTCGATGCTTGTACTTTTTCTGATTGGAATAAGATTACGAGTATTGGAGTGCGAGCTACTATATTTGTTGGTGCGCCAAATGTGCTGCTTGTTCACTTAAAAGCGTGTACACATTTTCTGATTGCAAATTGTGCATGAATGTGCTAATTTTAAACAAAAAACCTTGTCCAATATATGCTCATACATACATATACATACCGGTTTCAACAAACTTGTGCCTTTTATATTGGATACATTTAAAGCCATTCCAATTAGTGCTCAAATAAGAATTTGGGTGACAATGAAAAATGCTAAAAGTAGCTCCAATCAGCAAGTGTGCTATATAAATTCTTGTTAGAATAATACAGGAAATACAAGAATGATATTAGAACAAAGTTGATAAATGTGGTTTCTATCAGTTTCTATAAAATTCAGTGACTAAAATGTTTAGAACAGTGTGATTTCGGAGTTCTTTGCTGCTAATATACATATATATGAAAGTAGGTACACGCCAAGTACACGCATTCGAAATTATTAAATTTTGGATCATTAATCCACACACATACCGTTCCACTCCGCTGACCATATCGAAAGCGCAAAAGAAACTTGTTTACCCACCGCACAGCACGGTTGTTGTTGCTTGTTTATAGTCGCTAGCTTTGTTTGCCAACACAAGTTGATTACATTTTCGGTGTATCGCATTAGGCAACTGTCTAAATCTACGTTATTTTTTTATAAATAAGGCCGTAAACATTTCCTTACATCGTCAATTTCCATATACTATTTTTACTCTTTCAATTTCACTGACCAGCGCCGCAAACGATATCAACTAGTAGGCTAACAACCAGAATTGAAATTTAATACGCAAGTACTTCCAGTACTACAAGTATACAGAGAGTAGATTTGCTACTCCATTTTGGAAGCAGCAAATATCTCTCGTACGCGATGAGAGAAAGTAGAGTACCTACTTTGGTGGAGTAATAGCAAATACGTGAAGTACTTACTCTCTCAACGCCAAGTAGGGTATGTATGCGGAAAAAGAGTAACAATGTGTTGGGAGTAGATTACAATGCAAAGGAGTACTTATTGAACGAAATGCGGCAAATACACTTGCGCTGGACTTTAATATACATGTATGTACATATGTATGTATTGCCCAAAAGTCACTTGGAGCGTAAATTCTCGTTATTATTTTTATAATGAGCAAGAGCCATTCCGACTTTGGAACTTTGTAATCAGGTAAAGATAATTGGAAATGTATCTAATCTGTATGGTGCCGCATTACCTTGCACAGGTACACCGAAAATGTAATCAACTTGTGTTGGCAAACAAAGCTAGCGACTATAAACAAGCAACAACAACCGTGCTGTGCGGTGGGTAAACAAGTTTCTTTTGCGCTTTCGATATGGTCAGCGGAGTGGAACGGTATGTGTGTGGATTAATGATCCAAAATTTAATAATTTCGAATGCGTGTACTTGGCGTGTACCTACTTTCATATATATGTATATTAGCAGCAAAGAACTCCGAAATCACGCTGTTCTAAACATTTTAGTCACTGAATTTTATAGAAACTGATAGAAACCATTTTTATCAACTTTGTTCTAATATCATTCTGGTATTTCCTGTATTATTCTAACAAGAATTTATAGCACACTTGCTGATTGGAGCTACTTTTCGCATTTTTCATTGTCACCCAAATTTTTATTTGAGCACTAATTGGAATGGCTTTAAATGTATCCAATATAAAAGGCACAAGTTTGTTGAAACCGGTATGTATATGTATGTATGTGCATATATTGGACAAGGTTTTTTGTTTAAAATTAGCACATCCATGCACAATTTGCAATCAGAAAATGTGTACACGCTTTTAAGTGAACAAGCAGCAACTTTGGCGCACCAACAAATATAGGAGCTCGCACTCCAATACTCGTAATCTATTCCAATCAGAAAAAGTAGAAACATCGAAAATGTCCACAAGCAGCATAATTCGACAGCTTTGCGCTTTGACTTTTTTACGTTTTCACTCACCAAATATTTGTTTATTGAAATCAGACACTTTTCTTAAAATTGCATAATTAACAAAGTCTTTCGGTTACACAATTATCGCAAGATTTAAACAAATCTGTGATGTCCACGCTACGGGCGATTTTTCCATACGACAGCAAACGACGCGGCGAAACGAATGTAAACAATGGAAGCAGAGTTCGAAATTCGAACACAGATGTTTACCGGCAAAAGCTTTACCAGATGCAATAAATTAAAACAAAATCGGTGTTTTAGTGACTGAGATAACGAGAGCGTAAATTCAAATTTGTTTTCAATATGCGATCCTTGATTAATCATAATTACATGTGTCGTAGCATATCATAAAACTTTTTTCTTAGAACGGTCGTCCTACATCGGCTAATTGCAATCTTGAAAGTGGATTTCCGTTTTGAAAAGCTTTACGTAAAAACCAAATGTCAGCGGAAATGCCTGAAGGAACCTTCACAAAATGAATTTTCATTGCCAAAACATACGGGAGAGGCCCATATTTAAATAAATGCTTTCGGAATATACTATTCAAGATCAAATATCGTTTACGAGTTCAATCAGTAAGATGAATGGTATCTGGTTTTTCTATTCTGTTAAACTTCTTGGCAAACTTGTAATACTAAGAGCAAAGTGAAGCCTTTTTATTGAAAACACTTGGCTTTAGAAAAGTAGTTATAAGTTAAAACAGAAGGGCCCTATCTCACGTAGTCGCTGAAGTACACAAAGCCATAACCAACTAAAAATCCAAAGTCCACATCCTTTTATGCATTACACAATTTTTTTAGTTCCGGCTTTTTTACATTAAGGTAACGACATATATGTATACAGTTCATTACTATGCCCTTGTGTAAATTAGACTGCATATATTAAAGCTTTTTAAAAAATCCAAGCATCATTCTTTAATTACCACATACTCGATAAATCTTCCAGTTGATAGAAATTCCTCGTTTGTGTTGCCAATGGCTGTAAAAAAGTTTCTGTCTACTGTTTTAAATGCTAACATTAGAACCTAAAATTGTATTTAAGTGCTCTCTGAAATATGTACATATGCAGATATGAAAACTATATTTAAGTACCATTCCCAAATCTGCAGTGCGATTTTAAATACGACTGTCTTTTCACCCACATTGTAAAACGACATAAGCGAAAATTGCATAAAAGGTTCTTCCTATATACCTTTTATATAGTCGCTCAAGCAAAGTTAATTGCGCTAGCAACAGCTGCCTGATTTCTCGTTTGAGGTTAAGGTGCTCAAAACGTGGTATGCTATTTGTACAAGAGTTTCACCTATTCCCAACATTCGTATAGGTACCACAAAACGTCACATGCCTTATGAACAAACAAAAAAGTCCACCAACCATTTCCAATAATAAGTA
This sequence comes from Rhagoletis zephyria, assembly GCF_001687245.7. Lineage (NCBI taxonomy): Eukaryota > Metazoa > Arthropoda > Insecta > Diptera > Tephritidae > Rhagoletis > Rhagoletis zephyria. Next base: position 63,853 of record NW_016160215.1, on the reverse strand, counting down.
AGATATCATATTTTAAGTTTTTATCACTTCTAGTAAATATTCAAAGATTTCTCTTTATTCCGATTAATTTACATTAAATATGTAAATTTTCCGAAACGCCTCCAAATACTTGTCAGCCAAATCTTTACTCGAAGCTCTCTAATGGAATATCAGGTTGAAGCTTGTACAAAAACCTGCAATATAAGAGAAATGAAAAATTAGTTTTGCTTCATTTGGAGGGCTAGCGCTCCACGTTTGCAATGACAAATACTTACATTCTTCAGTGCCGTAGACGGGTTTACTTGGACCTTGCACGCATCTTCCTGCGTTTACGCTTCAACCTCCGCATACGCTTCTTACGCCACTATAAATAAAGTTATAAGAAAAAATACATGTTAGACAAATTCATATACTCATTTTTTGCACAATAGCCAAAGATTCAAGCACGTGTGTATACAGAAATTCACAGCAATGGCGGCTGGTGGAACGAAAATTAATTTTAATTGGAATCGTGCAATTTATACAATATAACAATATATATTGGGAAACACTTTGGCAATTTAATTGTTTGTAAATTACTTTACTTATATTTTAAAGACACTTTTAACCACTTTTATGAAAAATTACCTTAGCTCTCATTTTTCTACTTCACACGAAGACGGTTAAAGACGAAAGAAAGATGAACGGAAGCTCGTTTGCTGAATATAGTGAACAGAATTGTGGTGAAATAGCGATAACTCACAGAGGTGTAATTTCAAGTACTAGGCAATTCTCAACACGCATGGTCGCTTTTCATTCACAATGATATAAAGTTTTTAGAAATTATCTTAGTTTTTTTTATAATTTTTTGAGAAATGCAAATACGTTTATTTACACCACAGAATGATTAATAAAAATATATAGAAACCAGCGTTTATTGTTATAATTATCGAAAAATTGCTGTGCAAGAAAATTTCAAGAATTATTTAAATTTTTAAATCTTTACTGACTTTCGTGACACATCGGTTTGTGCAAAACATTCGAATCGTAAAGGGTTTAGCCGATGTTCTTCTTCAATTTGTGGTGCGCGTGTTGATGTTATAACAGTTTTACTCTGCCTCAGAACAACAAATGTTTTTTATGAGTTTTTAAAGCAGAAATACACTCGGTGATTTGCCATTGCCAAGTCGTAGTTAACGAGTATGCATGTATGTGTTATTTTCCAGATGATTACGTAAATATTTATTATTTATTTTATTTTTAACAAAAATCAGGTATGTAAGTCTTTAAAACATGTTCATTCCGTATATCTTAAGAAAGTCAAAATATATTTTTACAATTAAATTTGTTTATATTTAACTAAAGCCCAAAATACAATAATGCAGTGGCAGTGGCAGCGGCAGTTTTTCGAAATCAGCTGTTTTTTAGAAAGTGTGGTGTCCAATGAAGCGACTCACAATACAGCAGTGGCAGCTAGCAGTACTGCTCAGTTTAGCCCAAATTCTAAATTCACTGCCACTGCCTTCATCGCAGCAAACTTCGCATGCTGAATTTGACATAAATGAAACGCAGCCAACATCTGTTGATGTCACTGAAGCCTAAAAGGCAACAACAAAAATGTAAACAAACAAAAGGGAATGTCAAAAAAAGCAGTCACTGACAACGCCGTATTGTGTTTGCTGCGGCATTGACTGCCAATATTAGCAGTAACAGCTGATTTTAAAAACTGTCACTGCCACTGCCACTGCGCTATTGTGTTTTGGCCTTAACTTATAAATATTTTTGGTATTTTTATAATATAGAATTATGTTAAATTTGATTAATACCATAAGCGAAACCTACAGTCTTTACCATCTTCACCACATTACATTGTTGCACAACACCCTAATTGCCGAAAAAGATTTGATTGCAGCCCTAAGTCCCCATGGTGACCAAATGTGTGGTGTGGTGGCGGACAAGCTTCTGAACAGGCGAATTATGAATTCGCCTTGAGCTTTTGGTAAGCAAACAAGATGGCGGCTGCTTACGCTGCATTTACACGTTCATAGAATTCATTTCAATTCATCACATGTATGTGTTGTCAAAAATAAACACAATTTTCTGCACACAAAAACTCACCACCAAAAGCTATGATGAAAAATTGCATAGCATCTTAAAATAAAAATTGTTTTCAAGGTGGTAGCCAATTTGGAAAAGTGTGATTGTGTTGATAAAAGGGTATGAGTGTGTACAAATTGAAAGCAATTTTTTGAACATTTTAACCTTAGGTTAGTTTGATCTGAAGTAGTTACACTGAGTCTCATACAAAGTTTTCGGTATTTTGGTACTACTGTATTTTTTGTGTATAACAGTTATCTCTAGTTTCTTTATATGGCAAAACCAATTTTGCAGTATTTGGACTCAGGCTAATCACTGTCTAACGAATTTGTGCTAGTGTAGTATTTTGTTCCCTAATGGTGTATTTTCTTTAGGGACGATTTTACAGTCAACTTTTAGTTAAAAGCATCAACCGGCTCTTGTAAACTGCCTTTCAACTAATCGCTTTCAACGACATTGCTTGGCAAGTCAACTTTCGATTCAGGTAATCGCCTCTGTAAACACCGTGTAACCGAACGAAAGAAAGGTGAACGGAAGTTGAAAATTATCACCCGCATGCGCTGAATTGCGCAGCGTTGTGTTTTTCACCACTGGTAGTGTGTGTACAGGAAATTAGTTTTATCAAACATCCGTTAGTATTTCTTTGGATTTAAAGACACTGTACAATATTGAATTTTAA
>NW_016160215.1:21941-61094 GCF_001687245.7 Rhagoletis zephyria | reverse complement strand
CATTTTCATAAAACTTTTGTATTCAAGCAGCTTTTTAAATCTATGTATGTACTTAAATTTTTATGAAAGTATTATTTCTCGTCTCTAATTTTCTATAAAACTATTTGCAGTCATTAACCAACAAACAAGTTGTCAAAAACAATAACTTAAGCAATGCTGCTATACGAAATAAAATTATTAGTGGCAAATCAAAATTTTGAAAAGTGCCGATTTTCACATTCGTTAGTTGGACATGGTAGCGCCGAGATGTACGAGCATTTTTTTTCTTACAGCTGCATACTGATTTAAGAAATTTTTTATAGAACCAAATTTATTTTCCATTTATTGTGCGAAATTGTATATGAATTTTTAGTTTTTCTTGAGAGCCTTTATATATAACTTGATTTCAAGAGAAACGAATTTTCATTGGGCACGTTCAGAAGGCGCAACAGCTCAGTAACTGGTGCGATTGCACCTTCTGAATGCGTTGTTGCGTACTTCTGATCAACTGAATAGTTGCGTGTTAGATGATCGTAATATTTTTCTGATCATTTGAGATAACATGTTGGTGTATACCTTTGAGAGTTGAATTTGACAGCTAATGTATGAAGTCGTTCAGAACGATCAGTGATTTTTTTTAGCAAAGGTTGCGTTCAACTGCTGCGCCTTCTGAACCTACCCATTGATAGCTTTTTTTTTTTTTGATAACACTGTGCGACAGCTCAAATCGGTATTGAGTAAAACCAAATGCAAGAGATAGTTTTTGAATTCCATTGAGTTTTTTTTTAATAAATACTAAAGTCAGAGGTGTATATATGGCGAAAGAAAAACTTTATCCGATTTTTTTAAATCGAAACTACATTTTTATATATATACGTATGTACATGCATACATAAATATATTTAACATGAAATTGAAATTTTCACAACAATTTGCGCTATCTTCAAACCCATGGTTTCAATTGTACGCATATCGTCAGGGTTTCCCCACAACTTGGTTTTGCTGCAGTGAAGCGACAGAGCAAGTGACAAGAAAAAATATATGCGGACACTTAAGTATTTGCGCGGCGATCGGATGTCTTGTTAGGCCGTTGAAATGGAATTGCGCAGGAGTTTAATGTATATGTACTTACATAAATAGTACGTGATTCGCATCAAAGATTTGGAGTAATATATGTACATATGCACATTTGCCTACGTGCCACTTTACATACTAGAATAATAAAATAACTCTTCATCCTTTGTTAGTAGCGGAAGTTAGATTATTCTTCTGCGAAAATGTTTCTGCTTTATTTTCCTATGTGCTCCTTATATTACGTTCAAATTGTTAAACATGTTAAATGGGCTTGAACCAGTTAAATGAACAAAATGTGTTTATAAACAAGTTACATCGCATGCAATTGTTGTTGGAAAATTTAACCACTTAAATCATTTAACTCGTTTGAAAACCAGTTCAGCGCAGAGTTGTATGAGAAAGCTTTCTGCTTCAGCCAATCAGAAACATTGTGGAAGGTCATTGTACACAATAGTTCTGATCCAGTACTCCATGGACTTACAGGATTTTACACGAACTTGCAGGAAGTTGCAGGAAAAATGTTCCCGTACTCCAAAATCCTGTAAATGAGAGCGACTTTTGGAAAGTTGTATAGAGAATGAAGTGGCGAGATTTTACCCGAACTTTTTCTTCTGGTAAAATCATGAAAAGTGTCAAGCAATCACTGGTTGACGTTTTTACAGGAAAAATGGATTTTTTGTTCCCGTACTTTTTCTTGTTACTCACTATTTACTCTCACTTCAGAGAGTAATTTTGCTGTTTGACAGTTTTACAGGATTTTTCACTAAAAGTAAATCATGAAAAGTGGCAAGCAATCACTGGTTGACGTTTTTACAGGAAAAATCATGATACAAAAAAGAAGGTAGTTTCATTACTACTATTTTTTGATTATAAAGCAGATTTTTGTCATTTCTCCAGATGTAAACATTAAGCATAGCTTTGCTACATTGAAATTTTTTGAGAGGGGAGATTTTATTTTAAATATTTGGGATTTAATAAAAGAGTAAAATTTGCATAAAAAATTACAAGTTGATGTGTTCGATAATCAAATTTGAACGTTTTTCTCGAGCGTTTAAAAGATCCTTTGAATAATATCGATGTGCAGAGATGAGGAAATAAAATAAAATCCAGTTTATTTACATTTATTTATTAAACAACTTTTTTCATTTTATTTTAAACAAAGTAAATATATTTGCATAGCAAAACTCTTATTTTTTTTAATAGTCCGAAAAAGATGTATTGTAAGCTATTTCGTCATTAAAGCATAGTCCGAATGGTCTCATTTCCCTCACAATTAAAGGAGCCAAAATTCAGAATTCTCCCGAAGTCAAGTATCTATAAGTAATTCTGTATACAAAACTATCGTGGAAATCCAACGTGGAATACAAAACTTCTAAAGAATTGGCAGCATTTTGGCAATGTAAACAGATATGGTGGAGCAGATTCTCAATCAAGAGCGTGGGAAGTCTGCTTGCAAAACTTCAAAGAACTACTTTGTTACTTCATACGTAGGGAAGCCTTAAAGGCCACCTGCGGACTAGAAAGAAACGGATGCCGGTATAACACTGAGTGGGGCGAGGTGGTGGGGAATGAGTTTACATGTCTGCGGTGACAGACAAGCTGCACTTAAGGCATTGGGCTGCCCTCTAACTACTTACTTCCAAAGACAAATTTCCTTTTAATTTTGTAAATAATTAATATGGCGTCCGAAAAGTGACAATGAAAATACCTTCTTTTTTGTATCATGGGAAAAATGGATTTTTTGTTCCCGTACTTTTTGTCGTTACTCACTTTTTACTCTCACTTCAGAGAGTAATTTTGCTGTTTGACAGTTTTACAGGATTTTTCACGAAAAGTATTGGTACTCCAGTACTCCATGAACTTACAGGTTTTTCCACGAACTTGCAGGAAGTTACAGGAAAAATGATCCAGTACTCCAAAATCCTGTAAATGAGAGCGATTTTTAGAGAGTTCTGTAGAGAATGAAGTTGCAACTTGCAAGATTTTACCCGAGAGAGTAATTTTGCTGTTTGACATTTTTACAGGATTTTGCACGAAAAGTATTGGATCAGAGCTAATGATGAGAAGCAGCCAAAAGTTTTCATTTGACACGCCACCGTTCAAAAAATTAATATTTTCAAAAATATTAAAAACTAAAAAAAATATCAAGATTGTATGCACATCTGCCCGCCAAAACAGTGGCCAAGACGGTAATTATTTCCCATCAGAGATAAATATGTACACTGCCGAAACAAATTTTTCACAATATATGCAAAAATTTTTTTTCTAAAATTTTTCCTCCAATTTTATATAAAAATATGGTTCACTCAACAACAAAAAACATAAAAATGTTATTCCTAAACTTTGTGCAAAACTCGCGAAAATTCAGCAAATTTTCATAAAAATTTTCAACTTTTTAATCAGATTTTTTAGATTTTTTTTGCCAAAAATCAACGGTAACTCCTAGCTACGAGTACTTAAAACTTGCACTTTATTATAATAAAATTGATTGGGCTACAAACCTGCATACTCAAACAAATTCTAAAAAATCTGATTACAACGTTGAAAATTTTGATGAAAATTTGCTGATTTTTCTCGAGTTTTGCATAAAGTTTAGGAATTATATTTTTATGGTTTTTGCTGTAGAATTTTCAAGAAAATCCGCACCTAAACAAACACATCGAAAAAGGTATAAGAACATGCGAAAAAAACTCAGAGGAGGTATAATTAAAGCCATGCTACGGTAAAATCTGGGAATTTGACCACAAAAAAAAACATCGGCAAAAATAGAAAAATACATAATGAACACAAACAACAACTGCAAAAATCCTCAATACAATAAACAATACCCAAGACAAAAAAACTGTCCGCTCGTAAAGGGGTAAGGCGTTGCTAATATTGCGTACAGTCTGCTGCAGCGTGAATAAACCAGCGGTGAAGTACAAAGCAGTCGTCAAGTGAGTAATGAGTAGAATACACTCGTAAAAGATATACCCAGATGTATAAAAATATATGCTTTTATAAAAGGAGTAGAGCGTCGCAATTCATGTACATATGTATGTACATTAGGGATGGTCCAAAAATGCATGTCAAAAAGTAAAGTCGGAATTTTTATGCTCTCACCCCCTAGGATAGTTCTATAACGAAAAAAACTATACCGTTATTTTTTTTGAATCAAAAAAATATTTAGAGGTCGCTCAAAGCGCCCAAAGTATTCCATGTATTTTATATGGAGAAAAAACCACTTTTCGTAGAAATGGTATAGAATAGTTAAAAATCCTTAGTTTTCTACCAGAAAACTCTGTTTATCTGCAGGAGACTTCCAGTAATAATAGCCAATTGTTTATTTAGCCATTTTTGCATCGCATAGGTCCGCCAAAAACCCACAAAAACCCCGAAAAATGCAATGGGGCGCCCAATAAAACATCGTTAGTATTAAAAAAAATGGCTAATTAAACAATTGGGTATTATTAATGAAAGTCTCCTGAAGAGAACTAGAGTTTTCCAAACGAATAATATTAATTTTCAAGAATTCTATACCATTTCTACGAAAAATTTAATTTTTCTCATATAAAAATACATGGAAAACTTCGAACGCTTTGAGCGACCTCTATATATTTTTTGATATCAAAAGAAAAAATAAGGGTATACTTTTTTCGATATAGAACAATCCTAGGGGTGAGAGCATGACAATTACAGCTTTACTGTTTTTTTTGGATCACCCTAATGTACATACATATATGTATGAATGCAGGTGCTTGTATAAGAACTCGCTAAATCTACCCCTTTACAATAAGCTAATATTAATTCCTTTGCTTACGTGTCTGTGTGTGTGTGTGGGGGAATACTTTTTGTCAAAAGTGTGAAAACTGAGTTCAGCAGCACCATAAAGACTCATTCACCCACTCACCCACTCGATCTATTGTTTGTTAAACAACAATGGCAATTGTGAAGCAAACTATAAAGAAAAATCTTTTGGTGTTTAAGTATGACGAACTTTCGCCTCATCTTCAGCGTGTATTCTTCATTTTACTTTGGCTATTGTTAATCAACCAACCAAGCGATTCGCCGATGAACGGGTGGTGTGACCTTGAGAACCATATGCTACCAGTAAACTCTTATTAACACTTTGCTCAACATTGCTTTGCCGCCCGCGAACTGAATGCCTATTTATTATTAGCATTGCATAGTTAAAGGTGCGAAAGGGCATTCGCCAACAAAGGGCCGCAAAAATGTCTTGTCATTTTGCCGGATTTACAAAGCTTTATAGATAAACAGAGCCGCCGTTTGTATCGTGTATACTTATGAATGTTGGTTTGTGTGGTTGCGGGAGCGGGGCGTAAGTGGTTTGCCAGGACGCGCGGAAATTAAAACGTTTATGGCGCAGCAAATTTCGTCGACCAACTGCCTGCCAAGCGTTTCCGGTCCATGCTGTTACCTCTCGCTTACCAACAATTCGCTTTATCATCATTCTTTTCGTCCCCTCCTTCGCCGTTGTTATTACCTTTGCTTAGTACCTATTTTCTATTTAACCTTTTCAATTTTCTCCTTCCTGTCCTTTGCTGTTCCCTCTTTTGTCCCTTGACTGCTAGCGCGTGATTATTTCTTCGCTATCAGCATGTGAGTTATCTTAGTGCCATTGATGCTGGAAAATTGTTTCGTTTGCCGCTGCGTTTGCGGTAACCGTCTCCGCATCCTTGGCTCGTTTACTAAAGCCTTGCTGTTTATTTATTTTACACGGCCCACACACGGTTTCTGGTGCTTTTTCTCTTTGGCAAACAAAAGCACGAATCATTTCACAAGCATTTTGTCTGCTGGCATTTTAACTGATTTACTTTTAATGGCGGTGTGATAAACAGTTATTTGCATACCTTGAGCCTTTTTACTTTACACTGAAATCGTCCCAACTTACATACATACGTATTTCTCGTAGCCGAGGGAGCATTCTCGAACATTTGTTCATTTATAATGCTTAGATAGAAGAGACGCCATCTCATTGCCGGCGGTGGCTGTGTAAAATCATCTTTGATCAGAACTGATCAAAATTCAACTCGGATGTGACGTCAAATTTTATACCCAAATTAGGTGTTATTATTTTTGAAAGTCACTTCCAAACCATTTATAAATATAAATTCCATTGAATTATTTGCTTTGATTTCGATGGTTTGACTGCACCCATTTATGGTCTTTCTGCGGAAACAACAATTACGTCTTATCTAAGTAGGGCTGAGTTCCAAATTGCATCACAGCAAGGCATTAGCCTCTTTTATTTCTAAACTATACTTAGTTACAATTCGGCATTTGAATGTGGTTGCGCATATTGGACATCTCCATCAGTTGTGGTTTAGAAATAAAAGGCTGATACTTTCCAATGATGCAATTTGGAACTCAGCCTATTTGTGAAAAAAATTACGATGCGATTTCGAAAGCAGCCTATATCTGAATTACCTAGTATATAAATTCAGGAAGTGTTTGCGTTATTGGATTTGAAAAGCACTGAATTACAACTATTCTCCTTTTTAATGTTTATAGTACTTTCAACAGTGTTTGTCAAAAATTAAATTACGTTGGTGTTACCAAGTCGAGAAAGAATAACCGCAAACGAAATAAACTGAATGCGGCTAGGTTTTGCAAAGGAATCACACTTGCTAGAATATATCCATCTTTATTTAAATAACATCTTATGGTCTGATTAGGGCAACTTTACGTAACTTACAGGCTCTCACTTAAAAATTCTCTTAAATGAATGTTGCTTATAAATGAAAACAGCCGCAACTTAACTTAACTTAATGCCATGTCGAAATATGTTTCAGTTTAATTTTCTAAGTTGTAAAAGCTCAGTTATACTTATAGCATACTTTGTACTACTTTGCACCGCTATGCAATTTTTACGTAGAAATAAAAAACCAACATTCTTCTACATATGTATGTATGTAATGCTATGCGTTAGGTAACCGCTTACACGCAAAGCTCATTTAACAGAATCCTTTTGTGACGGCCTGCATGCAACGCCAAGTATGCATAACTGAGCTATAAGTTCCGCTAAGTTAAGTTAAGTTGTCATAACCAGGCTTTTAGTTTCATTCCTTAAATAAGCTACTGGCAATTCTCACCCTCTAGGATTGTTCTATATCGAAAAAAGTATACCCCTATTTTTTATTTTGAAATCAAAAAATATTTAGAGGTCGCTTACAGAGCTCACAGTTTTCCATGTATTTTTATATGAGAAAAATTAAATTTTTCGTAGAAATGGTATAGAATTCTTGAAAATTAATATTTTTCGATCGAAAAACTTAAGCTTTAAAACTTTAAGCTCTCTATACATTTTGTATATAGGTGAGCGGAGTAAAAGCTCTCCCTGCCCAACGCTGGTATAGATCAATCCTAGGGGGTGAGAACATAAAAATTCCGCCTTTACTTTTTCACAAGCATTTTTGGACCACCATAATGTGCGTACATATATTTAAACCTAAATACCTACTAAAAAAAAAAGAATGTGTAACATCCCATAGGTCACATAAAACGAAGAGTGCACTTCACTCTTATCGCCATGCATTGTTAATGCAAAAATTATTGTTTTCTTTCTTTTCCGAGCAGCTGCAAAGTATCTTTATTTTATCAAACAAAACAACTGCTCGGGACAAACATGCACATTAGGCCGTAACACCTTAATAGCAAACAAAAAAGTTCGCCGTGCATCCCGGACCCTAAAGTATTTTTGCAAGACTATGTACTCTTGGAAATTTTAATTATTTTTGACGAGCTTTCATTTACTGACATTAGGGTGGCACGTTAGATTTTTGACGAGCTTTCATTTACTGACATTAGGGCGGCACGATAGGCCGATAAGAACTGAGATCTGATGGGTAAGTCCTAGAACGGGCTACTTGAGATCAATGAACTTTGGTCAATGAATAATTGTCACCTCGAGTACAGTAGGTTCGATAAATCAAATTTTAAGATCTGCCTTTAAATGCCGAAGACAAAACGTGTAAATGTAAAAAAGCGACCCTAAACTAAAACAAAACAAAATTTATTTTTTTTTTAGCTTAAGGTATGTACAATGACATACCGACGGTTAACTGTAAAGTTCTCGCACTTTATACGTACATATTTACATACATATGCATGTACATACATTTGTGGTCAGCTGATTAAGTTAAGTGACATTCTGATCAGTTTCTTGTATTTTTCTTTTGTTTATTTAATGTATACATTTTTTTTATAATAGTCTAGCACGTTACATGGCCTGCAACCATAAAATCCACAATTAAAATTTCGTACAAAAATTTAAAACATTTTTTATATATATTTTTTAGTGAAAGATTGAGATGTGGATTTTTATGGTGCTAGTTATGTAATGTGCTAGACTTTTATAAAAAACTAATATAACATTAATTAAAAAAAAAGCCAAAACTGGTCAAAATGTCCTCAACTTAATCAGCTGACTACCAGGGTACAAATGTACGTGCTCTGGGTATGTATGCGTAAAAATATCTGCCTCCAAAATATTGTTTACTCATTTACGCTTATCATGCCGACTGTTAAGTGTTCACCATCACCAAGCACCGTTAGCGTCAAATTACTGCTTATCAGCATTGCCTGAGTGGTATTTTACTGCTAAAACGTCATCGATAAATAAATGGCAATTGCTTCCCCTTGACAATTAACTTGAACATATCCTGGCACAGATCTTATCTCGGTCATCATCGTCAGCATCATAGCTTCCAATCAGCGCGCTCTACCACAGTTGTCGCGATGCCAACGCTACTCTGAGGATGCTCTCAACACATTCAATTTATTTATTTTCATTTATGTATACAGCATTTTTTGTTTTTATGCCCTGTTATTTTTTGTGTGTGTTTTTTGCCATTTCGTGGCGTAAATGATCTGATATTTGACGACTTCGTGGCTGCTCCTCTTTCGCACCAAATTTTGTGCAGAGCTTTGAAAAATTCCAAAATTTTTTATATAAATTTCGAGCTTTTTAACCAGGATTTTTAGAAATTTTTGAGGTATGCAGTCAACTAGCTTATAAAATTCTAGTAAAATTTGCACGTCATATTTGGAGCGGCTATAAAATCGCAATGATTTTTAAATATTTTTTTTTTTGCTGACGGCTTTTGCGGTGTTTTTCATATAAATAGCGAATCTAGTAAACTGCGTTACCTTTTATATTTTTTTCGCAAACAGGTCTTGCGCATATTCTTCCACTAAGAAATTCATGTTTATATGGAAAAAATGTGCAAAACGCCGTCAAAAAAAAAAAAAATATATAAAAATCAATGCGATTTTTTAGCCGCTCATAATTTGCACTTGTTTTACTATAATTTTATAAGCTTGTTAACTGCATACCCAAAAAAATTCTGGTTAAAGAGCTCGAAATTTAGATAGAAATTTTTAGAATTTTTCTAAGCTATGCACTAAATTTGACCAACGCAATTTTTTAGGAACTTTAAACTTGCACTTTATTCTACTAAAATTTAAAGAGTTATAAAACTGCATACTCAAAAAAAAAATCAGACTAAAAATTGAAAATTGTATGTTTTAATGTTCCAGATTCCATACGAAAAAGTAATTTCAGTTTTTCCAAAATTCTCAAGTTTTCAATTACACATACGTATATGTATTATCATAATTGTTATCAGTATCGTTATCGTCATCGATGTACACTCCCATTCACTTGAATAGGAACAATACTTTTCCGCTTTTTTTCTGGGTTATTTTTCTTTTATTTATTTTCCATTATTTTTCACCTAAAATACAGTTCATTCCCTAACAGTGAATGAAGGCAAAAGTTTCAAACTATGTAGAAAACTAAAAAAAAAACAAAATTATCAAAATTTAAAAAAATTGGTGTCGGAATTTTTTTGAGTATGCAGTTTTGTAGCCCATTCAATGCTCGCATTTTTTGATATAGAAAAAATGGCGGAAGAGTTCAGTAAAAAATTGCCAAAAAAAGCAAAGGTAATTTATAGGTACTTCAAACTTGCACTTTATTATGTACACTAAGAAAAAAGTTGGAAATTATGATGAAAATTTTTTGATTTTCTACATAGTTTGAAGCTTACGTTTATACATTATAGTGCAAAACTTGGGACGTGGAGGTTTCTGTCAAATATTTGAAAGGTTTTTATTAAATATATTTATACGGTTTTTGTTAAAATAATGAAAATTAAAAATCGCCAAGAAGAAAGCATAAAAGCATTGTCCCTATTCAAATGCATCGGAGTGTATGTATGTAGGTATTGTAATAGCCAGTTTTTTCGCTGCCATCGTCGATGCCTTCATCCTTACCTACAAATCACATCACAAATAAGCAAAGGTCGGATAGAATTCATATTTTAAAAAGTAATAAATTTCTTACTAATCCATTACCCGGAGAATTCAATTACGCGAAGCCAATAGGATAGCAGTTCTGTAAGAAAATTTAATATCAACAACGAGCGCAAAACCTAAAAATGTTTGCACTAAAAATGTGTAAAAAAGTAAATGCAACAGCGTAAACGAAAGAAATATGTGCAAACAGCAGGAATTTAATAATGCCAAGTGGAAACAACCAAACAATTAATTTAACGCATTTTAATTTCACAATACGAAAAGAAATCTTTCACTCTGTGGCACTGCGGGCGAGCAGCAGCTAAAAAAGGGGTAATAGAAGAAAGTGGTAAAACTAAGAAAATAAAACCAACTCAACTTGAATGAGAAACGAGAGCAAAACAACCAAGTTACGTTTACGTTTAGTTGGCGAAGAGAATGAAATGAAACAAAAACTATGTACTTGAATAAGTTTTTGAAATGTTTATAAACAAAAACCATTGCTTAAGATAGCGAAAATGTGTGCGAGAGTGGCTCGAGCGGAAAACAGAGAAAATGAAAAGTATTGTTATTATGTGTAAGTTAAGATTAATATGTACTTGTGTGTCAGTGTTTGTGTAGTTGTTGTGCATTCATTCTCGCTTGTTCAGAATGTGTATGCAGCTGAGTGGATGCGTGGGTGGTATGCATGTATGTATGTATGTATGTATGTATGCGTGTTTTGCTGAGTGTGCTCTGTGATTATCCTCTTCATTGTAACTTCTAGCACACTATGTGTACATATATCTTGTGTTGAACTTTTTGTGTGCTTGTGTGTGTATTTCTTTGTCTAAGCCTCTGACCGAAGCGAAACTGCTCAAGTATGAGATGCGCTAAAAACGTTATTGCGGAAAAGTGCGGAATCGTGGGCTGAGAAAACTTTTCTAAAGTAATTTGCAACAGGGAAACATGCCTAATGATGAAGCGTCAATGGTGATGGCAAGGGATGTACATACATACATACAAACATGTCCAACTGATTACCGACACTTGCTGTCATGAGGTCGCTTGCATGAATTGGAAAGTCAGCGCTTCCTTACCGCTGACATTTTCAAACAGCGATCAATGAGTTTTGGAAAATTTTGTCAGGCCTACTCGTCGCGTATATACAGAGGTATATAAAATGGTGGGAAAATAAATAGGAACGCGACATTTTAACAAATTTAGCTTATTTTTCTTTTAATTATTTAATATTTATTATTTTTGCTATAAAAGTCTAAGAAAAACCACATAAATTGATATTTCAAACTTTGTGCAAAAATTATGAAAATTCTGCAAACTCGCATTGAAATTTTAAATTTTTTTATTTATTTTGAGTATGCAGTTTTATAGCCCATTAAATTGGTACAATAGAGTGCAAGTTTGGTGTTGCTAAAAAATCGTGTTGATTTTTGATAAATACTTTTTTTTTACTGTAATACGCATTCCATTCAAAAAAAAATTGTCGAATATACATTGTGTGGAAGAAAATAGATAAAAAAATAATAATAAATCATAATAATTAAATAAACATAAGTGGCAGACAATATCAATTTTAAATGGGGGCCCTACTAATATGACCGATATTGTATGTTTGTATGTATGTATGTAACATTATGTTTGCACTTGCATAGATATTTATTTTTATACATGCACCATGCTTTTGGAAAACTTTGCTCTATTCTTGTTGCTGCAGTCAAGCGAAACTTGCGCGTGCAAAAACAATGGCTCGAAAGTGGGCTGGCGCTTGGCGGTAAACAGCAAACTACTATAACAAATGTGCAAACAAACTAATCAAGAAACAAATTTACGCGCACATACAGACACTTGCATGCGTATATAGTTACAGTGGCGGTCAAAAATGGATGAATGGTGTTTCGTTTTTAATATTTACCAAATTATTTCTAAAAAATTCTAAAAATTCTGGTTAAAAAGCTCGAAGTTTAGATGAAAATACTGCATAAAGTTTGAAAGTGTGATTTATACAGTTTTTGTTAAAGCACAAACCATATTTCTATAAAAAAAAATCAAAAAAATTTTAGCTTGAAAAACATTGTAAATATTAAAAGGCGAAACACCATTCATCCATTTTTGACTGCCACTGTAAATATGTATTTAGCACACTGGTTTGCTTTACGGTTTAGTTGCGGCACCACCCAAACTTGTGCCAGTTTGTTATTGTCTCTTAATGCAAGTTTTTAACACCACTGGCCACAGTAGCAACAACAACTAAGGATGCAGTGACAACAGTAGTGACCTAGGTACTTGTGCAATTGGCACTATATTGTGAACACAAGTAGCAGCAATAATTTTTAAGACAAATATAATAATTTAGTGAAAGCAAACGTAGTGGAATACGCTAGAAAAAAGAAATATGAATGCCCTTATGCAATTAAGATATTAAATTACTAGTTTTTAATAGCAACCCTACACAAAAATATTTCAGTATGAAATTGTTGCTCAGCAAAAAATAAATAAATAAAAAATTCAAAAATCAACAAGAATTTTGAGCAATAAAACTGCACCCCGAAATCTTTGCAAAAAGTTCGAAATTTTTAAGAAAGTTTGTTGTATTTTTCTACATTTTGTACAAAGCTTGAGACTTTTGTTAAAGTGTGAACACATTAAAAACAGATATTTTTAGTATAAGTGGAGGTAAGTTATGCGTGACCGCCAGTGCTTTTAGTATATAAAGTTCGTACTTTGAATACGCTACTTAAAATAAGTATGGCACGAAAATTTTTAATTAAATATTCAAAAATTTTTATTTTTTTGGAATCTAGCATTCATTTGTTTAATGAGCAAATTACATTGTGGAACCTAAACGCTAAATTTTCAAAATTTGGAGTAAAAAAATTTGGCCACTACACTCAGATTTTTGGACCATGAAAAACCTTTTTTCTATAGAACACGAATTGATCTAGTAAACCTGATATATGCGCACTCTAGGTTTTTTTTTGTGTTCCTTAGTGTTATACACCAATCGAAAGTATAAATCCTATAGAATTTGAATACTAGTAAATTTCACATATCATCTGTTTAATAAATAAATCTTTCATCAAAATAAAGAAAATTTTATTGCGAACCCGAGGATATAAGGTTGTCTGCGAAGAATCTGGCCGGAATTCTGGTTGGCGATCTTTTAAATCAAACCTTTGAAAAGTTATACTCTCGTTTCTGGTAGATTTCTTGTCGGCCTGTATTATCTTAGATTAAATCTGCTTTGATCACACTACCAAGAAGCTCATCCTCTCGCCGTAAATCTAAAAAACAAAAAACAACAACAGCTCGCTCACAAGTGCTAGTAGTACACATTTAGTAACACTGCTTTAGCGTCGCTACAAGGAAATGTTTCTCATACGCCCGAGTGGCTGTAACAGCACTAAACGAGTGTCATGGTAATTTGTGCAACTGTCGCTTAAATACATACAAATAACGGTAGCGCTAGAAGCAGCATGAAAAATAATACAAAAAANTGGGAGTAAAGGACCATGGAATAAAAAGCCGAAAACAACGGGTAGATACAGGCGATGAAAAATATTTATAACACTTGAGTAGCACTTAAAATTCGCTTAAATTCATATTATATGTAAATGGAAAGAACGAAAAAGGAAGAAAGGGAATTGCTTGAATATACAATATTTATTTGTTACTTATTTGTAGTCGAATAGGGTAGTAAAATATGAAGCGACGTCATGCTAGTGAACCGAAAGTAAATAATTTTGATTGCAATTGGCGAAAGTGGGCGATGATAATCTGTGCCCCTAGCAGCTAGAATGTTTTGCCTGCTGCTCATTACTCCACTGCTAGCTGTTAGTATTTATTTAGTGGAGAGCGAGAAAGCTTTTCGAGAAGCAAGCCACCAGTGCACTAAAAAGAACGAAAAGTTGCTGGACTTAAAACTCAAAGCATTCAAAATGCAAATGTTTTGGTAGCGCGCTCAACCGCACTTTGGAGCTACTATGTACATACATACATACTGAGCAAGCAAGCAAGCAAAGCGGAGCAAAAGCGACAACTTTAGATGCCAACGATGTGCAACGGAGCGCAACAATTTGTCATGTAGTTAGCATGTTGCTTTCGTTCCTCCCTTCCTTGTTTTTTTTTTTTTTTTGTCAACGACAAATAGTGATTGTACATAAGCAGTCTGCAAGTAATCATTTAAACTGACATTTAAGGAAGTAAGTATCTCGTAGAAAAAAGCACAAATCCTTTGTATGCTGCATATTTTCCAAGTTGATCATTTTGGTCACAACGCTGTTGCACCCTCTCCGGCTGCTAGTTTTTGGGTTTCCCCAGCAGCTGCCACCAGAAAAGTTTCCCTATTCTCTTTTCTATACTTGTTGCATGGCAGTCAGCATTTGAAACGGTATTCAAAAATATTACATAAAAGTACATATGGTTCAATCCAAGTTAAATCGACCCATGGCTGAAATCGACAATTTTTGACTCTGTTAAATTTTGGTCAGAACTTTTCTTTTTATCATATTTATAACGAAATTCTGCCAAATGAAAACATATTTTTTTCGAAGGTTCAAAATTTCAAAATTTTCCGATTCGAAAAAATAGAGATAATTATCGATTTTGTTATCGATATTTATCGACTTTGTTAGCGATATTTATCAATTTTGTTATCGATTTTGGTATCGATATTTATCGACTTTGTTATCGATATTTATCGATTTTGTTATCGATATTTATCGATTTTGTTATCGATATAAATAGATTTTGTTATCGATTTTGTTGTCGATATTTATCGATTTTGTTATCGATTTTGTTATCGATATTTATCGATATTTATAGATTTTTTTATCGATATTTTTTATCGATTTTCTAATCGATTTAGGTAGCAATGGTATTATCGATGTTGCTATTGAAATTTTTATCGAATTTGTCATCGATTTTGTTACCGATAGAGTATAAAGATAAAATGAAGATAATGGAAAAACAGAATAACATGAATGTTATTAAAATGAACAGTGGTAGAGATAGGGATCTACATTGATAGAAAAAAAGCGTAAAAATATAACCGTAAGCAAAAGCAGATGTGTGTATGTATAGATAGATAAGTAACGTAAGTTTCACTTCCACAGTGTGGCCCAGGCGCACTTACTTTTTTTCTTACTATCTGAATTAAACTGCACCTCCTTGAAGATTTCCGGATCTTTTAAGATCAGTTTGTATTGTATAAAAAAATTTTGTCAAAAAAGTGTATGAGTTTTTGGGTTTTGTAATTTTTTTAATTTTTCGATTTGTATATATATTTTTTGTTTATAGCCGTAAATATCACTTTTATAACAAGACCAGAACCATTTGTGTAAATATAATAGTTACATATTGAGATATTACGAAATTTATAATTTTGCATAACTTTTGTAAAAAAATTGTTTTCCCTTGACAGAACTTGGTTATTTGACAAAAGAAAAGCTCTGCGCAAAATCCATCCAAACCAAAAATGGTCGAATCCTACACTTGTTCGATTTGAATGGATTGACCCATATGTAGTACGTTTCTGTTAAGCAAGCACATATACACACACACATCCTATTTAATATGTATTTAAATCTCCCTTGCACTTGACAGTCGTGCCAGCTGCTTCCTCACTGGCTCATTGCCTCAGCCGGAGATTAGCCGATTGCAAGCGCTTCGCCAACCGTGCGGTTCGTTGCTGCCATCAGGGCTGGTTAACCGACTTGAAATGTATTTAGAAATGCGGAAAATAAAAATTCTTTAAACTGAAAATGGCGAGCCGCACGAGTAGGTAAAGCCGCAATAATACGATTTTCAATGCTGACATAAATTTTGAGAGATTTCCAAGCGGTTTAATGGCAAAGATACACAGCGCGAATTGCAAGCGGGTGACGGGAATGTGCGCCTATGAAGCGGAGATTTGTAAAGTTAAAGCTGTTGGATTAATAGTAAGTTTTTTTCCGCAAATGAGTTGCCATTAAGATGTACATAAATATGTATGTATGTATGTAAATAGAAAAGTTGACTAGATTTGCATGTGTCGAATCTAATCTTGTATCCTACTTCTGTGGCCATATACATATGTGTAGAGAGATGCAAGGGTGACGCAGATCTTTGACGCAATTATTTTTGATATGCTATTGTTTTTTTTATAATTTTTTCAGACAATTGCTACTACAGGCTTTGGCAAACTTAGCCAAGGAGCGATACTCAGTTGAACTATTTACGCGTACAAATGATTCAAACGTTTTATGAAAATGGTCGTTCCCTAAGAAGTGAGATTTACGAATATTCATCCGAGCGATGAGGCACATTTTCCTATAAACGGATACGTTAACGAGCAAAACTGCCGCATTTGGGGTACTAAAAATCCACATGTCATTTAAGAAAACACTATACTCTCATTTTCGTTGTTGGTGTTTCCGACAAGGTAGGAGTGTGATGTAATGTGGAACGATTTTCCGTCATCCCTTGTCAAATTTGGTTTTAGTTTTTCGTTCTCCAGATTACATCAAAAAACTATACACCCAAAAGGAGTCACTGATTGGTGTTGTGTTTTTTGGTTTTGCGGAGTACTTTTTCGAAAATGATGCCGGTGGCGCTGTTACGGTGAGCGTCATCGTGACATGATAACAGTCTTTTTGTGGCTTAGATAAGATGACATCGACTCGAATCATTTTATACATCGATGACTCCGAAACAGACCTCAAGTTGGGAAGTCGGCTACAAGAGCTCTCATTGAGTGCAGAGAAACTCCAAATGAGCTGGCACAAAGGAACGTCACACATATGTATACAAGGTGATCCAAATTTAACTATCCTCTTGGAAAATGGAAACATATTTGCAAATGGTGTTGAATAGCTGTGCATTTATGAGATGCGTCGTTTTTTAATGTCAATTCGGGTTGAAGAGACTGGATCAAAAGAAGGTTTATTGCACTTCGAAATTCCACAAACTGCTCGTTCTGCCCGTAATTTCGTTTATTTGTCTCAAAATAAGGTGAAAGAGTTAAAACCATGGCCGTCTCCAGCGCATTTGGAATACGAATTTGAAAATGTACCCTTAAAAAGTGCAGATAGTTCAGAAGCTATGACCAGTAGAGACATATTAATATTCTTGCTGGACTCATTCTTAATTATGGGGTGCCCTTATATTTTGTGAGAACGCATCATGAGTGATCAGGTCCATCTCTATCTTTGTGGAGACGAGAAAAACGAATTTCGTTGTTTGGACCCTGAGTATCCCCGTATCCCTATATGTATGGTGTGAAGTTTACTCTGCAGGTGTCAACTGTCCACTGTGTTTTTTTTAGAGGATTGGCAGGACAAACAATTACTGTAAAGGGTGAGAGGTGCAAAGCCATGATTATTGAGTTCCTCAGACCACAATTGAATGGATTGGGACTGAAGAGCATATCGTTCCAGCAGGTCGTTTCAACTGTAGACGACACAATGCACATCCTGAGGCCGACGTTTCATCGCCGTTTGGTAACTGCCCGGCAAGATAAATAATATAACCATCCTACACTACTTTCTGTAGGGATTTTTTTTTGAAGCTACGGGTTTATGTGAAGAATACCCAGAACTTAGGAGCTATTTGGGAGAAATCCCGAATTTAGCGTCAGAGGTGTTGCAAAAAACCCAGGAAAATGTCAAAAGATGGGTCAATAATAATGGTAATAATGGAAACGGCCACTTAACTGATATCATCTTCAGGAAACGAGCTCAAAACTAGATGAGACACAACTCGAGAAATTTTTGAGTCTTAAATTCCGCAAGTTAACGCAAATTTAACGCAGCGTTCAATAGTGGCCGCTTTAAAGTAATCTCAGCTAATTATTCTCAGCAAAATTGGCTTTAAAATGCATTTAACGACAACAATGCGTGCAAAAAGTTAGAAAGAGAGAATAATTCAGATTTAAATCGTTGCTAGGCACTTTGCATAATTGAAACGATTTGTGTGGTGTTGCATATTTTTAGGCACACTTGACGCTCTGACACTCTTGACCTGCCGCAACTTGTAATAGATGTTAATAAATGCAGATTTGGTATGCCACACCAGCAACCGATGATAGTGTCAGCAGCCACTGCAACAGCAACAACGACAACAACAACAACAACAACAAAGGCTGCAGCAACAACAGCAGCATGAACAACAACGTGAAAAACCAGCGTGCAAGCGGTCGCTGTATCTATGAAAGCAATTTGCATGCGAAATGAGCCAACACTAGGCGATGCGCCTGAATGTATGCCACCGCAGTTGTTGCGGTTCCAACAGCTGTAGCCGCCGCAGCGGTATGCGGCATGCGTATACATTCGTGCATGTGTGTGACATTGTTAAGCAAATTTAGACTTATAAAATAAAGCTACAAATGATATGCTCGCGCGCGCAAGGACAATTATCTTAGTGGATACTTTTTGCATACATACAAATTCGTTTGGCAAACTCTATTCGTGTTTGTTTATAAGTACTGCTAATATAGTTGAGCATTTTCGTGGCACATTTTGATTTTTAATGTCACTCGCATTCATTCGCTTGCCATGTACATAGTATGTAAACGTGTAGTGTGTTTTTAGGCGTTGACGCATTTGAGCATATGGGCGGTGGAATTAGTATGCCTTTGCAGTGTAGTTTTCATTTGGAAAAGCTGCGTGTTAGTTTCGCCTTTTGCAACACGCCTTTCTGTTTTTCCCATTCGTTGCGATTTTTCTTTTGACTTTATTCCGGCTTGTTGCTACGCAGAACTGCTCAGTTTATTGCATTGTTGTTGGCATAATCAGCTTCACCTGATCTCTTTTAGTGGGTCAGCTTGCCAATTTTGCCGAACGTTGGCACCACTTTGCATGTCAAATAACAGCAGTTGAGGGTTTTGTGTGAGTGGTTGTGCAATGTGTAAGTACACATGTACGACTATACACCCTATATGTATGTATGTATGAGCCGTTCGTGGGTATGTTTAGTTGCATAGTGGTTTGCGAAGCCGAGTACAAAGTGTTTGGTTAGCCTGTTTCACGTGGTGGTTAATAGTATTTGTGGTTGTAATCCATTAATACTTTTTTATTTCAAAAGGTCATCTACTGGAAGATAAAAGCCTTTTAGCAAATAATTTAATAGTAAAAAAATATATATTTTGAAAACAAGCATTGTAAGTGTGAACTAAATTGGACTATGAATACGAGGTTTCCAAACATTATTTTCAGGTGAAATTTCCTTTTAGAGGTGTTTTGAGCAGGGGCAGGATAGTCGAGGAGAATTCCACTGAAATCTATACTGACGGGTCCAAAATGGGCTGCGGTGTGGATGCGGGGTTGTTCTCCCAAACGTTGAATGCCTCTCTTTCGCTCCGACTACCGAACTATGCTAACATCTTCCAACCGGAAGTACTGGGAATCGAAAGGGTCTGTAAAGAGTTAAAGAGGAGCTGCGTAGAAGTGCGAAAAGCATACATCTTCTCAGATAGCCAGGCGGCACTTCTGGCACTTGCCTAACCGGTAACAAAGTCCAAAACCGTGGGATTGCAAAAGTGCGTTAAGCTCGGTGGCCGAGTTAATGGACATCTCACTCATATGGGTTCCCGGCCATAGGTAAATACACGGAAATGAGAAGGCTGACGAGTTGGATAAGACCGGAGTATCCCTTGATGAATCCGAAGCAGGGAAAATAAACTTTCCACTCGGACTAATCAAAAGGGAACTGTATTTTCAAACCTTCAAACCTGCAAAACTGCGAGGAACATATGGCCCCACTATGACAAACCAAAGACAGAAGAACTTCTAAAGAGGTCGAGGAAAGATATAGTCAAGTTAACAGCCGCGGTAACGGGACATTGACCCATTGGCGCACATGTGGCTAAAATGGGCCTTCCGTATAACCGTCGGTGCCATAGCTGTGATCTTGAGGGAAGTAAGGAAACGATCCTACACTATCGAGTGTCCAGCACTGCCACGAATAAGGCATGACACACTCGGGAGTTTTTCCATCCAAAATCTTGGGGAGATCTCCAAATGAACCATTACTAGCCTAAATCGATACATCGAAAAATCCAAATGTTTAGACGAAACCGAAAAAGATAAAGGGTCCCAGAGAAAGCGTATCAAAATGGTGCTATAACCACTAACTGGGTCCTGGGCATGTGCTCAGGCAACGCTTCTACTAACCAACCATCCAACAGGTAGTGACTTTCGAAATCTGTTTTTATTTTCCGCGCATATCACCACGAGAAATAAGGCCTGCAAATCACTTGCCTGCAGAACTTAGACTACAGGCCTACACGTCACTTACAAGAACGCTGGCCGGCTGTTGGTGATCTGCGCTAAGCCGATGATGTGAATGGCAGGAACAAGCCAGAACAAGGGTACTGTGTTTTCCCCAGGGTTTCGTTATTAGTAGAGGAAAGAGACATAGTGCCATTATAACTAAGTGGCATGAAATACATTGCTTATTCCCAAAAGCGCAAGTTTCTGCTACGCATTGATTTTGTGAAGTTTCCCTCTCATCGAATTCGTTTCGTAAGTTAATTAGTTACAGTTGTGAACCAGCCAAGGATTTCGATATTCTCGTTAGCAGTGCTTTCAGCTCAAATTACGAGTATCATTTAATTTATTGTTGTAAAAGAAAACTTTCGTAGTCGAGAAAAAAAGTTCATATTTTTCTAGTTGGCCGTCATCATTATGCTCCATATCGATTTCAATAACATCTTTACGATACGTATCTTTTATACCGAAATGAGCTTCACAATTTTTGAGTCAATACTGATTCAATTATACGACAAAACAATCTCGATAATCACGACAACATAATTAAGAATACATAAAAGCTTAAGATTGCCACAGACTGGCACAATGGCCGGCCACATTGACTTGACAAAACAAAAAAACAAGCTCTAGACACAAGCAATTTTCAATAGCGATAGAAACAGCAACAGCAGCTGTGGTGGCAGTGGCGCTGTTGCTTGTTCCTGTGGCAACCAACATAAACACAATACGAATGCCATGCAGCAACAGCGACGACGATGACAGCAACACCACAAGGTAGGCCCTTCGCGCTCTGGTTGCGGAAACAGCAAACGTAAAGTAAACTTCCTCCTTTCACTTGAAGCCAACAGCATTATTATCAAAGTGTTGACGGTTGTGACTGAAGGAAATTGAATTTGTAGCGTAGCGCGGGCTGTTTTCTCTCTCGCGCTCCTTCAGCGGAGGTACTATTTCGCTTTATGTCGCAGCGCAACAACTGTTGATGTTTTGTTGCTATTCTGTTATGCTTGGTTATTGAGGTTGTGCCAATGTGGTCAATGAACCTATGTTTAGTTTGAGTTTAGGTTGTGTTCTTGTGATTAGGTCAGAGGAAAAGCAATTAGCAAATTGACTTTGACTTGAGTGTTGTGCACAGTAGTTAAAGTGTCCATATATTTGAAACTGATTTCGACAGCACTTGGAAAGTTTGATATACGATGGGATATACCACTCTGATCCCGAAGTGAGGTTCGGTAAGGTCGCCTCATATACAGTCATGTGAAACATAATAGGGACACGACATTTTGAACATATTTTTCGTGTGTTTGTTTAATGTTTGTTATTCTTTTAATTAAAAACGCAGATCATTTTCTAACAAAAACGTCCAAATTTTAAACTTTGTAGAAAAGTTGGAAAAATTCAACAAAATTTTACAACAACAAAAAACTTTGTTGAGCACTTCCGAGTGACCTACCCTTGTACGAGTGAGGGTATATTTCAGAGTGCAGCCGTCTCTGCCTATGTGTGGTATGGCTCACTTCTGCTCCTCTTCAATGTCGAACGCCAAGAGCGAGCTAAAGAGAACGTTTTATTTTGCAAGTGTCAGACAATGTTGGCAGCTCTTCCCGCATTTTCTGTAATGTTCGCATCCCTGATACCTCAAGCCACGGCTAAAACAATATGCCGGAACAACTGGATATTCACAAGCCTGGTAATGCTTCCAACTATGCTCTCGCAGCAGATATAGAAATCTTTGATATACTTAAAAGAAGGAAAATACTATATCTCATATTTTAAATTGTTTTTACTAACTTTTCAAAGCTTTCACGAATGCTGAGCACTTTACATTTACAATTCGAAGATAGAGCCATTCTCGCTCTTTCGTGCAAATGAGAAAACTTTCACTTTTTAATTTCGCCTACAATCAGCGCTGCATTTGAATGAGATCGCAGCACACAATCGCACGGCAAAACAAGGCGAGCATTAAAAAAAAGTGTCGCGTTAACTACAATTTAATTACTTTAAAAAATTGCGAATCAAGCACTAAAACAAAAACTCTTAACCAAGTTGCATAAAACTTTTATCGAGACCAGGGCAGAGAAAAATTGTGCAACACATTGGTGGCGGCCGCCACCGCGGCAGTGGCAATATGTGGCACATTGCAGCAAAATGCAACAGCAGCTAAACGGAAGTGGAAGCATTTGCCTGACAGCTTCCGGCTTTTAGCGCAATACAGCGCAGCGCGGCGCGGCGACAAACATTAACGAGGCCATGTGGCGGAGGCAGGGATGTGGCGTGATAGGAAAAAGATTTTAAGCAAATAACGAATTACAAAAATTAAATGGCAAATTACGCTGCTGCGTTAATGTTTTACATACAGGCATATGTGTGTGTGCGTGTGTGTGTGTGCTTTCACTGCACTGATACGGGCCACACACACACATACGCTCTTGTGTGAACGCACTTGTAAATATGCAAATGACAACTTTCACTTTTAATAGCATTACCCGCTTGCATTGAGATAATCAACCAAAGCCGAGAGCTGAGAGTTGAGCGCCGCGCCTTTTGAGCGTTTGCAATTAATGTGTGTGGCGCACACAAACTCTGCAAAATGCGTTAAATAAGTTGCACAATTATCGCTTTGCAGGCGACACAGCAAATAACGTTGGTGTTGTTATACGCTTACGAATTGCAGCAGCTGTAGCATGCAAAGAAAAACTTTTGTTTTTTTTTACTTTTTGAAACTTTTTATTTGTGAGTTTCATGGAAAGGCGTTGTGCATTTGTAGCGGCTGCTGGACTGATGCAATTTAGTTTTAGTTGATATGCAGTAATACAAGGCTGATGCAGATCTTTAACCAATTATTTTATTTTTTTGACATATATAGTGTTTATTTTATATGTATCTCTTTTCAGACAGTCGCTACTAGAGGATTTGGAAAACTTGGTCATGGACCACGATACTCAGTTGAACAACACGTAAAAGCGAGGCAAATGTTGATGCCGACTCTCACTGCCAGAAAAAACTATGCACCCAAAACGAGTCACTCAGGCAGGTTCTGCAAATCACTTCCGAGTGCATTGCAACCCCATTCAATTTGAATTCAAAGAGACTGCCTGACTGCTTTTTATAGTCTCAATTATATTACATGGGCTTGAAAAATATGTGATTTCAACAGGACGGTGCCACCATCCAAACAGCGTATGAAACAATCGTCCCATTGCGAACATCATCGGCCTAATTGAATCACCTAAGATTAAAATTTGTCATTCCTATTGACATTTCACTGGAGCCTCAATTTTTCACTTAATTTCACATTTTTTTTAGTGGAAGCTAATATAATTTTCAAGATACCAGTTGAGCCCGATTTTTGAATTTAATGAATTAATTGAATAATTAAATGAATGAAATATATTCTCCTGTTTCAGTTAATAAATTTTACATGATAAAAACTTGTTTAAAACAATTGTAGGGTTGCGCCAAAAGGAAAAACAAATGTGAAAAGAAAAATTTTAATTGTTATAAAAAAATGTTCACACAACTTAAGAAAAGACTAAGACTAAAAGATGACTAAGAGGTCGCGTGTATTTTTATTAGTTTTTTCCGCTAACATTTCGGTGCACATCTGCGTGCTATATGGGAAATAAGAGCGTTTGTTATATTATTAAAAATTAACTCTTGGCCACTTGAAACGTGCACTTTATTATACTAAAACTTAATGATCTATAAAACTATTTACATTCCCAAAAAAAAAAATGTAACTAACTTCCGTAAATTTTTTTTTTATAACATTTATTTATTTTTTTTTTTCGTTTTGAGAGAGCCCTACAATTGTTTTCAACTGGTTTTTATTATGTAACATTTATTAACTGGGGCAGGAGATTTGCACTAAATAATTGTATACAAACGCACATTAATTTGAAAATCGGGCTGAACTGGTCTCATGGAAATTTTATTAGCTGTCATAAAAACAAAAAAAAATAATAAGCAAACTCTCTCTTCGCTATTTCCTCCACGCGGTTTTCCAGAGTAATTTTTTATCTATTTTGACACCCAGAAATTAAATTTCGTTTTGACAGATAATATTTAGGCTGTCAGTGCTATGGCTGTTAGTGCTATGGCTCTTTGGACCCTCTCGCATAGGTGTCTTCGAATTTTTCCCTAAATTCTATTACGATGCCATCAGCGTACTTCTGATAAGTCAAAGTCCTGCCCCGGGTTATGTCTCCGAATATGGAATAGTTCCTGGAAAGTGAGTGTATAAAAGAAATTTGATTTTCGTCGTCCTTCTTCCTTTTCCTCGCAGATAAAATACTGTTGGCTGTTGTATAAAGCGTCCGTTGCATATTCTACGCTTTCATAGAAGTTCCTAAAGCCAATTCGCATGGATTTCATAATCTCCTCATTATAAAAGGCTAAGGTATTCTGACAAATCCCCGGTTCGATTTCGCCGATTGATTAATTTGCAAATTTTGGTTCTTGGTTTATCAGGGTTATTGGTCCCAACTGGTTACATCGCTTACTGGTAGGAGAGCTTTTTTAATATACCTAAAGAAGTATTTCATAAATAACTCTGTCCTATTTCTGATTTTTCAGTTTAGCCCAGAATGAGCTATCATCAATTTCAAGTTGTCTTTGAACTACTATCAGCCAGTTTGTTTATTTTGAATATTCACAGTTTCCTTTTTCGATAACCGAGCTTTTTAGGCTTGGGAAGTATTAATTTCTTCATTTTCTACACATTTCTCCTGAAGCGCTTATTCTTCAAAATCATGCTTTTCGGAAGTCACAAGCTAAGTAATGAGCTCAATTCTCTGAGAAATAAAATGTACATACATAGGTACCTATACAAGTCAAATGGGGTGCAAATCTTCATAGGTATACTAATGGTGCGCAAATAAACAGTTTAGAACTCAAAGTTGGTTCGAAGTTTTTTTCTGGCTAAAGTCTACTTAGCTTTTATTAATGCTAAATCTAATAGTTTTAACAAATTTGAATTCAGCACGTCATAAAAAGCTTTACAAATTATACAAACTTTCAATTAAGCAACAACACTTATTCATACGCCATTTCGCAATTCATAACTTTTTATGGCACCCGCGCCACCTCCTGTTTCACTGGATTTTGTTCTATGCACATACATAAATTTGTATGTGTGTATGTATGTACTTAATTTCCGTTAGCACGCTTCCCACGTTTCTGTCATTACCAGCTTGCAATGGCATTTTGGGGCACAATCATACGCGAGGGTCATAATTCGTGCTATTTTGGTTCAAAAATCATATATATATATTTTTTTTAATAAAACTTTCCTGCTCCCTAATTCACAAATGCGACTGACTAGTGTTGGCGAATCAGGGATTAAGAGAAATGCGCGAGTGTACTTGTGTGTATGTGACAAGCTTACAAATTGTTGCACAAACATGGCTAAAAAACATTGCATGCCACAATTGCGTCGTGACTGCATGCTATGCCAAACAGTTTCCTGTGGTCAATTTGGTCGCTGCGACTGGTTGGTGGCCAGGTGAAGGTGGTGGCGGTGGTGGCGGTGGTTTTTGCTGCGGTGGTGCGCCTAATATTGCATGCTACATGGTATTAACAACAAAGAGCACCACACAGCACAAGCGACTAGTGAGTGGCTATGTAGCAGCAACAAAATTCCTAAATAAATACATCAGCGGCCAAAATGCCAAAAGCCATGGCATGTTCATTATGATTTGTGGCTAAAGCGACACGCCAACTAGCGAAATGCCAAAATATTTCACATTTGGCGAAAAGAAGTAAAATATGTATATATGTCCATACTTCATAGTAAAAGTGACAGGAAATGCCAATGTTAGTTGGGTGTTGGCGTTGGTGTTGGCGTTAGCCGCCATGTCACAAACGCAACGCCACCATTTTGCAATGCCATTCGCTCAAATCCAACAAAACCGGCGAAGTGGCAACATTGCAAACGCAGCCCCTGCCACAAACAAGTCACACGCGCACTTGACCACAAACAAAAGCATACAATAATGCGCTTTTATTAATGCGTGCATGGCTGCATGGTGCCTCGGTGCTTGTTCTTGTTTTTTTTTTGGTTTTTGTTGTCGGTAAATTCACGCATTGCCCATTCACCACGTAAATGTGGCCGAAAGCTAAACGAAAAAAATATTGTTATCAACTTGAGCACGCATTTCGACGCATTGTGGTGGTGGTGGTGGTGTGCACACTGTTTATTGTTGTTGCTGCGGCTTACGCATCGACCGCAATTATTCGCATTATCGTCGAATTGCTGAAATTGCTCATTGGCAGCGTCAATGTGTGAATAAATTTTAAGTGATGCGCCGTGTTGTAAAAGGAATTGCGTGGAAAATGCGAACTTTCGGTGGAGGCAAATAAATATCTGAATTTCATTGATGCAATAATTGCAAATTTTCAATAAACTTTGCTGTTGCTAAATGAATGATTGCTAATGGTGCGCAGCAGTTTGGATGAAATACCTCTAAGCTCTGGCTATATTGTGATGCGGTATCACCAGTAATTTTGGAGTAATTAAAAACTCAGAATTAAATTTAATTTTGTTGAAATTTTAAGGTAGACTTTGGAATTTTTACACACAGATTCTATGAAATCTAAACTAAATTCCGTTAACCACTATATACAGTGGAACAAATACTGCAATTCTAGCCCACTTTGAGGTCCACACACCAAATATAAGCTCGTGAATCTGATACTACTACGAGTATCATCAATTGCGCCATTTTAATACTTATAGACGAATCGAAGAACAAAAGTTCTGCGAGATCTAAATATAGCTTTCGTCCAGCAACTCTTCATTAGGCAAGCTAACAGTCTTTAATGTAGAGGTTTTAAGTAAAGGCCTGTGCAATGAATGTGACTGCATGTCTGATGACTGTGATAAGCAGGTTAGGATTTTATGGAATTTGCCTGTAAACAAATTAAAGAATCGTACCTTTCATGTGTTCCTTGATTAAAAATTAAAATTTTAATTTTGCCTTTTTTTCCATTTTTGACTAAATATATTGCCTTTTTCTGCCTTTTCTGCATGTTTTGCCCTTTTAATATTTATCTCTTCATAGATGTTCGCTTTATTGTACCAACCCTGTGACTACAAAAAAATTGTCGTCCCAATTTTTTTTTTTTGTTTTTTACCAACAAATTAACAAAATTTCATAAAAATTTCGAGACATTTTAATTAGATTTCCTAGAAAGATTCTATGTAGTTTTGTAGCCCATTGAATTCTAGTAGAATAAAGTACAAGTTTCAAATGGCTAAAAATTATGGTAGATTTTTTAGAATTTTCAAAAAAGCTCGAAATTTTTAGGAAAGTTTTTGAATATTGCAAAAAGCTGGAAACTTGGATTTACACGAGTTTGGTTAAAGAATGAACTATATTTTTTTAAAAACAAAAATAACCAAAATTAAATAGCAACAAAAACAGTATGTTAAAACTATATATGGGTCATTCCATACAATATTACATTTACACCTCAATATTTTTTTTGGGGTGAAATATATTTTTTTACATTCTTTATCGAAAAAAAGAAGACATCTAGTTTTTTTATTTCATATTGATATTCGAAAATCTCGAAAAAAAATTCTTGAAATTTTGCACTCACGGAGAAGTATCTTTTTTTAATTGTTTGCACTTAATAAACTATTTGTCGGAGAAAATCAATTATGGTATCAAAATATCGGATTTTCATGAGAGTGTGAGATAGATTAAAATAAAAATTGAAAAATATTTGCATTAAAAAATCGCATTTTTTATTTTATTATTAACTTTACCATGTTTGATTTTTTTTTTTTTACCTGAATAGTTGTCAAACTTTATGGAGTAAGCTGTAAAAATTTGATAATGGAAACAACAAAACTGTAGAAGTTACGAGTTTTTTCATACCTGCGTACATAAAGTTTATACTAAAGTTTATGTACGCAGGTAGCCGGTTGAAACTTGCACTTCATTAGACCAAAATTGAATTGCCTACAAAACGGCATACTAGAAATAAAATGTTGAAAATTTGGATGTATTTTTTATTTTTTTTTGATTTATGTGGTTTATGTAATAGCATGAACTTCGTTTTCATAAAAAAATAATGCAAAAAATTGTTTTTGAAAATAATTGTGAATATTATATTAGAACAAGGTGTACACTTTCATTTGTCGTGTAGTGTATTCAATAGCGTGTTTGAAAACCGCCGAAACTGATGCGGTGAACAAATACTGTTCACAGTACCTTTAAAGGTACTTTGGAAAATATATGTATGTACATATATAGCATACATATGGGTCATTCCTGCCAAATTCGGATACCATTTAGCTTTTGCATCTCCGATTTTTTCCTAATTTTTTGTGTTATAGTAACAATTAATTTTTTTCAATAGTTTTTTTCCAGCCGTTTCCGAGCTACCGATTTTTTTTAAAACAACGAAAAATTTTTTTAAATGCTTATAACTAACTGTGGGAAAAATGGGCCGATTGGAACCATTCGTTTTTTTTAACTTTCTAAACACTTTTGAAATACATATAAAATCTAAAAAATTTTCACCACCGTATTTTCATAAAATTTGAAAGTTTTAAATATAAAATGTGGATTTCTAAAACTTACTAATCGATTTTCTTGTACATTATAAACAGGAGCTTGTTATTTCAAAAATCGATATCTCGAAAAAGGCTGAACAGAAAAAAGTACAAAAAAAATAAGGCGCGCCTCTCAATTGGTACCACAAAATTAGAAATGTAAAAAAAAGAATCGGGGATGAAAAAGCCAAATTGTGTCCGAATTGGGCTGGAATGCCCCATATACACAAACATACATACATACACCATTCTGCTGTCAAATTAAGTGGTCTGTGCATATAAACCATTGTGATTCTCTCCAAACTTTGCCAGTAAATTGTTTACATTAACCCACTTCTGCCATAACTGCTACTTAAATATGATTTATTAATGCCCTTGGTGATCATATTCAAATGCATTATAAAGCATGCGAGCTTGCATGTATCCACGTACATACATATATATGTATGCATATGTATATGAATGTATGTATATATGCCAAGAAGCCAACAAGTTGGCCGCAAATGCAATGCACTCGCAACGAATGGGTTCTTACTTAGCATCCGCGCAAAATGGGAAGCCGTAAGCAGTGAGGTGCAGTGCAGCAAATTTACCGTAACCACCTTCTGGTTGCCTACATTCGCATTTCCACCTTGCATTGGGGAGCAATCCTGCTTTTAGCGCCACCACTTTGCATGCTAGAAATGCAGCAAAGTTTTCGGTTGTTTTGTTGTTGCAGCAGTGAGTGGCTTTTGTTTTTGCGGCCAGTCATTGCATGCAAGCAACGCTTGTGGCACGGTTCCTTGGCTCGTTGATTAGAAGCGTCGCAAACCAACCAGCTATGGCGCGCTTGGCAAAGATGTTGCACGCTAACAGTAGTATTTAAATGTGTGTGTGTGTGTGTGCGTAGCATATTTTTGCACTTTTGCGGTGAGGCAGCTGCTGTTCGCTGCTACTTTCTCACTACCTTAGCTGCCATGCGAACGCAGCACACATGGAAAGTAATTAGCATAATTAATTATATAATTTGCATATAAATTCACTGCATATTGTCGACATTCATATATGGGGGGGCGTTCCATACCAAATTGGACGGGGTTCACACTTGATGTGTTTGATTTGTTTGAAATTTTTAGGGTCGATGGATAAACATAAAAAATAAATAAATATGAAATTTGAGCTTGATTAATAAATTTTTAAAATCTTTACAGCTCAAAAACAAAAACAAATCGAATCACACAAACACACATCAAAATTCTCTATGAAAATAAATATTTTTTAAATTTTTCACATACAAGTTTTTTTATAAAAAAATTAGTTTTTGAAAATATGTCATCTAAAAAAAAAATTATTAAAGGATTAAAATAAAAGTAAAATTAAAGTAAAATCTGTGGGAAATTAACAATAAAATACTTTTTTCGCAAAATCTATAAAGTACCCATTTATTTCTCAAAAAAACCTGTGTAACAGTTATTCGTCGCCACGCTGTCCAATACAAATTTACAATTAAATTTTTTTTTTATTTTTTTGAGGATGCAGTTTTGTGGCGCTCTAAATTTTAGTACAATATACATAGAAAAAGTTCTAAGCTCCTACAAAATTGCGTTGATTTTTAATATTTTTTATGCTGACGGCTTTTTGCACTTTTTTCTTATGGAAAACCATTTTGAAAGAACATTAAAAAAGTTAACGCCAGTTTTGCAATCGCTTAAAACTTTATTATACTAAAATTTAATGGGCTAAAAAACTGCATACTCAAAAAATTCTAAAAAAAATTAAAAAAAAATTTAAATTTGTAATGTACTCATTTTATTCAACTTCGGTGTAAAAAAAAATCATAACTCAAATTATTGTAGAGTGCACCCCGTAATTACCCTGCAAACCATTTTCTCAGAGTATTCTGCATCGTAAAGAAATTTTAACGAATTCGGAAAGATCCCATCCGATTTTTTTCCGAATTTTCTAAAATGAAATAAATTACGCACACTTCCATTCTTTTACGAAATTTCGGAAGAAAATCGGTGAANAGCTGCTGCTCGCTGCTACTTTCTCACTACCTTAGCTGCCATGCGAACGCAGCACACATGGAAAGTAATTAGCATAATTAATTATATAATTTGCATATAAATTCACTGCATATTGTCGACATTCATATATGGGGGGGCGTTCCATACCAAATTGGACGGGGTTCACACTTGATGTGTTTGATTTGTTTAAAATTTTTAGGGTTGATGGATAAACATAAATAATAAATAAATGTGAAATGTGAGCTTGATTAATAAATTTTTAAAATCTTTACAGCTCAAAAACAAAAACCAATCGAATCACACAAACACACATCAAAATTCTCTATGAAAATAAATATTTTTTAAATTTTTCTCTTGAACAATTTTTCACGTACAAGTTTTTTTTTTATAAAAAAATTAGTTTTTGAAAAAATATCATCTCAAAAAAAATTGATTAAAGGATTAAAATTTAAAAAACTAATTAATACAACTAAAGTAAAATCGGTGGGAAATTAACAATAAAATACTTTTTTCGCAAAATCTATAAAGGACCCATTTATTTCTTAAAAAACCTGGGTAACAGTTATTCGTCGCCACGCTGTCCATTACAAATTTAAAATTTTTTTTTTTAATTTTTTAAGCTCCTGCAAATTACGTTGATTTTTAATATCTTTTATGCTGACGGCTTTTTGCACTTTTTCTATGGAAGAAAATGCGAAAAACCATTTTCAAAGAACATTAAAAAAATTAACGCCAGTTTTGCAATCGCTTAAAACTTGCACTTTATTATACTAAAATTTAATGGGCCAAAAACTGCATACTCTAAAAAATTCTAAAAAAAATTAAAAAAAAAATTGTAAATTTGTAATGTACTCATTTTATTCAACTTCGGTGTAAAAAATTCATAACGCAAATTATTGTAGAGTGCCCCCGTAAATACTATACTTAAATATTTCGCAATACTCAGAGCTACCCTTGTGATTTATTTTAATTTTTTTTTGAGATGGCCTGTATTCAAAAACTAATTTTTTTAACAAAAAATTTGTATGTGAAAAATTTTTCAAGCAAAAAAAATTAAACAAATATTTTTTTTCCATAGAGAATTTTGATGTGTGTATGTGCGACTTTTTTCAAATTTTTTCCTCGTCTCGCTCTCGAAATATTTGGAAAACTATTAAATCGATTTGTTTTTGTTTTTGTGCTGTAAAGTTTTTAAAAATGTATTAATCAAGCTCAAATTTCACTTATATTTATTATTTATGTTTGTCCATCAACCCTAAAAATTTTAAACAAATCAAACACATGAAGTGTGAACCCCGTCCATGTTGGTATGGAACGCCCCATATACTTACATACATATTTTCTTATCGCACTGGGAAGGAAGGAGCGCTGCGCCGAGATTCATACTTAGCCAGCGCAGCGCTTGTTAATACATACCTAATTTTTAATTGCCAGTGAGCCAGTTACCGTTATATTCGTGCTGTTTCTTGCTTGTTTCTCTTATTCTTCCCATTCTTCTTCTTTTTCTTCTTTAAATACATAGCTTATGTACATACTTACAAAACACTAAACATGAAAAGCCCTCCAAAATGAGCTTTTAAATTGACTGCTTTTAGGTATTTAGCACGCGGCAAGTGGCGGCTGCCAATCGCTTCACACTCGTACACATTCAAATATGAAAGGCGTTAGTCACCACGACCACCACCATCACCATCACCATCACTAGAATGCTTGCAACAGTCACTTTTATTCGCACACTTATTTTCGGCACATTTCATTTCTTTTGTTCTCTTTACTGTCATTTATTTTGCTCAAAAAATTAGGCACACAAGTTTCAGATTTTAAAATTTCGCGTGCGCGTTTTCGCATTTCTTTGGCCATGTGCACGCGCGCGCACTCATACTTACAATCATATTTACAGTTACTGTTATACAGTTGGTTGCCATGCTAGCGCTTACTGTGTGGTTGCGTATACGTCCAGCTGTACCTGACAGTCGTTGGATTTAATGTGAAAATGTTAATTAGCCACTTCGCGTGTTGTGTGCACTATTTTGTTGTTCTTGTATGCCAAATACTTATTGCGCTCATTTTGTTGGTTTATTTTAGTAGTGTGTAGCTACAGCGGGCGCTTGCTGTAAGCACGGAATTTAATTTACTGCAGGTAAATATAATTTGGTTTTAGAATCGCATAAAGCAACCTACAGACATTTTATTTTTCCTTAAAGGCACTAACGGCTGTTCTAGAATGAAAATTTTCTGCTCATTTTCCATGCTTGGAGTTTTACTTTAATACTTGTTACCAAATATTGATACAAAGTCGAATTTTCTGAAGCATTTTTGTTCTAGATGAATCGCACGATATTATCTTTGTAAGCCTGAAAGGCTTCTTCATCCGTCAAAGCATTTTCTTGAATCTTGGCTGTACTAAGTTGAAAACTTATAAAAAAATATTTTACTGTTGCGTTAAGTTCAAGCTTTTTAGCCGATATCACATAAAATAGTATTTAAATAATTTTTTTTCTAGCATACATAACGGTGAAGGTTTAATGTTTAAAATCGGTAATCGGTGCCGAAAAGGAAGTATTGGGTACCGAAATATTTTTGAAGTATTGTGTAGCGACAATTCAGCACATCCGAACTTTATTAAAAAATTTAATTTCATATAAGTCGTGCTATGAAACAATTCTGGTGAAAATAATTTTAACTGCAAATTTCTTAAATTTAACAGCAACATTTTATCGCGAAAATTTTCCGCAACACGCCATGCAGCCATTATCAGTTCAACTTCCACATCGTCGTTATATATATAAGTACATAAACTCGACTAGCGAACACTAACATTTTTAATGAACAAGCAAAATTTTTTTCGACACCGAAATCAATATGCAAATTCATAAAATACAACCTCCATTTTAACTGCTGACAAGCCACTCTCAATTTTATGCTCACAACTACTATTAACATAATAATATTATTGTTAGCTGCAGGCTAAAAAAAAAATGCATAAAAATGTCGCAAAAAAATGTCACAAAATATAAAAGTATGTAAGCTGTCCCAGCCCAACGACAATTCAATTGTCATTCTCACAGTTATTGCACGGTTGCTGTCACTCAGGATGCTGATAGTTAGTTGACTTTTTGTTTGTGTCAAGTGTTGGCCAGCAGCTACAGGCTGAGCAGGGAGGGAGGTGAAGCAGCAGCAGCGATGACAGCGGCAGCGTGCAAATGACTGACTGACTGGCGTACAAATTTTTGCACTTTGAGCTGGCAATTTCGTCATTTCGCCATTTTTAGTAGTTGGCCGGCCACTTGCAATGGCAGTCGCTATGTATGTATGTATGTATGTATGTATGTGCACTTAGATGCTTTGTGGATGCTTAAGCATTTAGCATGTTGCTGCTGCTGTTATTGTTCTTGCTGTTGCACTCATTTGTTTTTATTTTACGACTTTCACAGCAAAGGTTGCGCATCAACGAGAAAGTACAAAGAAAATAAACAAAGATGGCGTAACAGTTTTACGACTGCAGCATATCTGTCTTTGTCTGTCTTTCTGTGTGTATGTTAATCACATACTGGCAACAATTGTCAGTTGCCGTGTTTTTTTTTGCTACATTTTTGCGCTACATTCCGAATGGGGCTGCCTTTGTTTATGTAGTTGTCGAGAGAAAAAGCAAAGTAGCGAATAAGAACAAAGCGATAGTGGAAACTGCAAACTCAAACTGTGTTAATGCATTCTTCCATTCCGTATATACGAGTATATCTATAGCTTAGAAGCCAACGCTCACTTGCTAGTCAGTCAGCCTCTTCTCGCCTAGTCCTCAAATCGCCAATACATTAATCTAGCAGCTTACAACATTCAAGTACCGTTATTACGCTTTTTATATCTCTGCTGCTCGTTTCGTTTCGTTAAGTTACGTTTCGCTTCACATTCCCTGCATTTACCTGCATGCACCACTCAAATGCAACTTCCTTTAGCTTATCATCTTGTCAGTGTGTTTGTGCGTTTGCTTTTGATTGCCTGCATCGCATCACGCTAATGTTCCGCTTGCGGCTGTTGCTCCTCGCTGCTGTTATTG
Organism: Rhagoletis zephyria; assembly: GCF_001687245.7. Taxonomy (NCBI): domain Eukaryota; kingdom Metazoa; phylum Arthropoda; class Insecta; order Diptera; family Tephritidae; genus Rhagoletis; species Rhagoletis zephyria. Next base: position 25,880 of record NW_016160215.1, on the reverse strand, counting down.
CTGGGGAAATGTGTCTTTATAATGCCATTTTGTATCTGCGCATATCCTGCAGTGGCATTGCCGAGTTGCATTGCAATGCATCGAGTTGTAGCCCAGTAATGTTTTGGAGCGGAAATCACAGCGTTGTGCAAACGCTGAATTGCATCACAATTTTCTTTTTTCGTTGCAATTTTGTTACTTTGCTCTGAGTTTTGATTGCCTGAGGTGTTTGATTGGATGCATAGCGTGATTATTTTCTGATTTGCTGTCATTTGCATTGTTGTATTATGCGTACTTTGGTGCAGCAAGCCGAATGGCTCGTTAACGGTGAACATATAATATACATATAAGACCTCTTTTCGAATCATAAAGAGTTACATATGTATATTTACCTAACTAATGGTACATTCCAGCTACTTTACAGTACATAATCGAGTCTAATGGGGCGATGGCGTTTTCTAGAATATTGATTTTGGATACATTTCATGGGCAATGATCTAAGTTTGGGATATATTCTTCTACGATTGGTTATTTCATCGTCCTTGGGCAATACTGTTACAATGGCTAAAATTACAAAATTTGTCTCGCGGTGGGCGACTTCTTAATCACAGTACAGGGGTGACGTTAAACACCCCTAGGTAGCCGAACCTGGTTGTTATAGAGTATGGGCAGTACTGACCCATATAAAATTCATGCTTGTATGGAAAAAAGTGCAAAAAGCTGTCACCAAAAAAAAAAAATATTCTAAAAAATCAACGCAGCCGCTTAATCGTTGGACTTTATTATACTAAAATTTAATGTTATTGCCCATTGCACTGCATACTCAAAAAAATTCTAGAAAATCAGATTTAAAAGTTAAAAAATTTCAACGAATTTTTTTTAAATTTTTCTAAGCTTTTTATTAAGTTTGAAAGTTTGATTTATATGGTTTTGGTATATATTTATAAAAAAAAAATAACGAAAAAATAGCTTTAAAAACCTGGCAAATATTTAACCAAAATCACCATGTACTCATCACTGCTAACCACTGTACATATATTGTATGGAAAAAATTGCCAAAAATCAACACGATTTTTAGCAACTTCAAACTTACACTTGATTTTACTAGAATTAAATGGGCTACAAAACTGTACTTTTAAACAATTTGTAAAAATCTGGCAAGAAACTTGAAAATTTTTATGCAAATTTATTAAATTTTCCTGAGTTAAGCACATATTAAAAATATTTAATTTGTCAATGTTATAGTGGCTTATTAACATTTTATTTTTAATATTTTTATTGAGCTTTGTACCACGATTGTTTATTAGGCAAAAGTGAAAAAGCAACAAAGTCTAAGCGGTAGAAGTTATAGCAGCTATTTCGGAGGTCACCACATCTCCTCATTAGACTTCTTTTTGTGTTTCCTGCCACCAGTGTTTTCTGCCACCAGCGAATACCCGTTAAATATCGAGATTTTTATTTTTATTGCAAAATTAATTTTTTGATTTTTATTTTTTTGAAAAAAAAAAATCGATAAAATTGGATTTTTATTTTTTCGGTAAAATGTAATCGTTGCTCAAAAACAATAATAAAGAATAATAAATAAAAATTCAGCATTTTTTCCTTGCGTTCATTTTTAACCGCTATAATGGAGACTGCGTTTTTATGAAAAATTAAATCTTGAAGTAACGGTTATAATATGGCCGTGAACTCAACATTTCGCGCATCATTAATTTTTAATAGAATGCGGGCAAGAAATATATTTTTTAATGTAAATATTGATATGAAATATTAGTTTATTTTCCGTTAGTATGTTAATTTAATAGCCAAATATTTCGCTGGCAGGCGTCAATTGTGTCAAGTAATACCGTTACCCTTGCTGCTGTCATTTTGCCTGTGGTCGCGTTGTCTGCATTTAACGTGGCATGCCTCCTCCCTAACCCACACAAAATGAACTATAATATTTCTACTACAATACAGCACTAAGAATTTGATGACGGTTTGATAAAAACGAGTTAATGTTCACTTAACTGTTTACAATCTTTAAGCAATCGTAATGCTCTCAACTTAATTTCACGGTTCAAATTGGCAGTGAGCTTTCTAAGTTATTCGTGCAATATTCGCATTGAATCTAACTATATATTTTATGAGTGTTAAGCATTAAAAGTTATTCCAGCGCTGCGATTCATAAAGTTGATGGGAGATGGTAAAAAAAATTATGAGAATTCCTGCATAGTTGAGCGCGAATTTAGTGCCGCCAATAATAGCCAAAGCAGACTACCTTTATGAGAGTAAAAGAGTTGCACTAAAGCGTTTAATTGTGCCATTCATAGCTAGCGCTTTATTCGAACGTAAAGAGTTTGACTTAAAGCCCCCCCCGCGATCGCCTCTCCGATTGCCTTTACGTTTAAGTTTATGGGTGTATGAAAGTCAGTAATAACAAATAGCTGGAAAGGATGTACGCAGCTGTTAATGTTATTACAGCGATTAAAAAAAAGATAGAGCTACAAAAAAATTGTTGGATTACCACTTGAAAATTTCATTAAAATTTAAAGCCGATTAAGCATTTCACTCGCTCACTCATTCATTTGCTACTTAGCTTTTATTTCCCTTCGTAAGCGCTGGTGCACTTCCTGGCATTTTGATTGTATTTTCTCTGCTGTGGGGTCAGCTAATCTGCAGCAAGTGCGGTGTGAAGGTGTAAGGTAGGTACATATGTATGTATGTGTGTAAAATAGATTAGAGATTTGCGTAAAGCTATAAGCATTCAAGTTTGTGCGGTTGGTTGCTAACTGTGAACATTCGGCATGGATGTATTTATTGGGCGAAAGTGGTCAGAGAAGCTTTGCAATTTTCAAACAAAAAAGCGCAGAAAAATCGTAGAAAAACATAGTTTATGGAACCTTGAAATAGTAAAACTAATAAAATAAAGCGAGAATACAAATAGCTTTTCACTCGTATAAAAAGTTAGAAAGGGGAGATTTTATTAAATTTTGTTTGGTTTAATGTTTGCGCTCTTTCAATCACTCACTCTGACTTTGATGTGCTGCCTCATTTGTCGTGGCAAGGCAGCTGAACATACATATGAATAAGTAAGGCATCTACAATCATGGGTTACAGGGTGTATCGTATGGAGTTTGACTTAAAGAGTGAATCGCTTATTTCGTAGTTACTCAGTTTCGATATCCTAAATGTGTTGGTATGTAAAATTTGTAACTACATATTTTAGTGTGACCTGTTTAAGACATCTAATGCACAAAATTATAAATAAAGCAAATGTCTTGCATGCGGCTCTTAGTCGAATTAAAATCATAAATTATATATTCTAGTGTAAGCAATATTGTTAAATAGTCTGTAAGGAATGATTGTTTCATAAAATAAGAAAATAAAAAAAATGGACCATTTCCAAGGACATAATAACATACTGAAAAACCTAGACTCTTATGGTAAAACCTCCAAATCTTTTTGCGTTTTCAGGTAAAATATTTTGTATGGCCATTTTAATTTGCACTTTGACCAATTTTTTTGAAAGTCTGAAAAAAATTGCATTTGGGTCGCTGGAGGGTTAAAATATTCTATAAAATTATTCGCCGGAAAATTTCACTAAGGGTATTCTAAGACAAATTCTCTATAAAAAGAACGTAAAAGTCCACAGAAAAAAAAAACAAATACATACATACAGTCTGTGTTAGTTTTGAATATTTATCTTTTGTTTGTTTAATTTTCAATATCTGTACATATAAAAAAATTGTAACAGGCGATGCCTGTACATTATAGATATTAAAGAAAAATTAATTGGAGCAACCAATTTTAGAATTTTTATACCCGAGCGCACTTGTGCACAAGGGTATTATAACTTTGTTCACATAACGGTTGTTTGTAACAGCCAAAACGAATCGAGATAGATATAGACAAATGTATACATAAATGATCAGGATGAAAAAAGAAATCGATTAAGCCATGTCTGTCTGTCCGTCCGTC
>NW_016160215.1:0-21455 GCF_001687245.7 Rhagoletis zephyria | reverse complement strand
AAATTGATATTTACAATAAGTTTTAGACGAAAAATAAGAATATTATAAATTTTTGGAAAATGGGCGTAGCCACGCCCACTTATGGTTACATGTGTATATCTTGGTAACCGCTGCATCGATTTCTTCCAAACTTATCACAGTTGTTGGCCTTCGCACAACATACCAAATGGGCGAAAATTTTTAAAATCGCTCAATAACCACGCCTACTTCCCATATAACGGTAATTTAGAGAAATACAAAATCTTCGATAAATCAGTAAATATTGAAGCTAATTTATTCAAAATTGATGCTTGCAGCAATTCTTTACCAATAAATACGTTTATGGTAAAATTTTTAGAAAATGGGCGTGGCACCGCCCACTTATGATGACATATAAGTATATCGGTAACCGTTCTACCAATTTTTACCAAACTCGGTGTGGTTATTGTGATTGCCACATATAAGCAAAACGTTGAAAATTATTGAAATCGGACTAAAATAACGGCCGCTTTTCATATAACGGTAAATTTAAGAAATGCTTGAAACTTCAATATTTCGAAATTAAAGGACGCTAATTTACTCAAAATTGATACACCCCGGCTTACCATCTAGCGGTAGCTTTCGGAAAGGTGAAAAAATATATATTTAATACTTGCGCCGGGTATTTAATGTTCGGCTCCGTCCGAACTTAGACTTTCTTACTTGTTAATTGTCAGTCTGTCTGTATGTTTGAACGCTTGCATGGAATTAAATACAGTTTTTACCGGTGCATTTCTAGAGCTCTAACTTAAACTATAGAAAGAAAAAAAGTGAGAGTTGCCACCTGTTTGAAAGTTCTAGTTTAAATAAATTGATAAGATTAAAGAAATATTGCAATATGGCTCCCAAAAGAAAGAGGTTCAAGAAGGCTTACAGCCTGAAATATTTTTGTGAAGTTTGCCACATACTTGAAAATTTTCATTTACTTTAATTGATAAGATAAACAAAATATTGCGATATGGGTATCAAACTGAAGAGTTTTCGGAAAGTCTATTGCCGAAAATATTTTTGAACAGGGTTGCCACTTCTTTGAAAAATTTTATTTTATTAAATTGATAAAATAAATCAACTATTACAATACTGGTATCAAACAATACCAAAATACTTTTAAGGCGCAGTGAAGTACGCCGGGTATTTACTGGTTTTCTATAAAAGCAGCTCTTTCTCTAGCAAAAACCAAGTATGTAAATCCAAATTTCAAACTTTGTACAAAAATTACTTTCTTCCCGATTCCAAACATTTTTAATTATTAGTATGCGGTTTTATAGCTTATTAAATTCTAGTACATTAAAGTGGACGTTGTTCAGTAATATAACTTTTTCAGGGAGATGGTCTAGGGCTTGGTAAATAAGTATCGCAATCATCGCTATCATCAGAATCTTACTTACACATGATGTCCACATGTGACTACTGCTGGCCTTTCAAACACTTCATGATTGGGACATTAGTCAGTGCTGGCACAAAATTTCGTTAACTCTGATTGAATTGTTGGTCAGCACTAACATAAATATTGGTCAACTCTGATAGAATTTTTAGCCAGTAGTGATATGAAAAGTCTCCTCACAAAAACAATTTACATATTAACATTCGGAAGTGTCGGTAAACTTCTGCAAAGCACTTCGAACAAATGCGAGCGGCAAATATTTATTTGCTTTTTTTTAACAAGGATTGCTTCTTTATAGAAACTGTGGTTATTGTACGAGAAGTTTTGCTTCCAAATTCATAACGAAGCACCCGTGCTTTTTTTCAAAAATACATACTCGTAAGTAAGTATTTATGATCACCACAACACTACCGGTAGACTAAGCTACTTTTCGTGCAATTCATTTCATGGAATCATTGCTACAAAAAAAGCTACTACAAACCTATCATCAGCAGTGGCGTCAGTAACGACAAACAACAATACAAGCGCCACATTTTAAGCTACATTCCATATCCTGTTCCCAACGGCCAAGTGTGCTTGATATCTAATGCAAGCTGCTAGTATCTATGCGTTTTCACGTATGCACCCACATTCGATACATATGTACATTAACATATCTACATTAAGGTGCGACACCAAAAAAAAATCAGAGTTTTCCACCGGAATTATAAAATTTTTTATGTCTAAAGACTTCCGCCAAAATATTTGGAAAAATTATTAAGATTTACATAAGCTAGACCGATTTGAAAATACCTCTAAAAATATCATTATTAATGAAATTTGTAAACATTTTCATGCATACCTTTTAAGCTTAAATTCTTCTAACATCTGAAGTGATTTTTTGAAAAAAAAAAAACATTTTTAAAATCTACTTTTATTTATAAAAAACTCGATTTTTGAGGTATTTTCAAATACTCACTTAAGTTTAACATTTTTCGAAAATATTTTGGCACAAGTCAAAAAATACATATAAAAAATTGTATATCTCCGACGGAAAAGCAGCAGCGATTTTGTTTTTGTATAGAGAGCGGTGCAGCCTAATGTACATACAAATATGATCTTCTTTTGTTGTTGATGTTTAGTGTTGTACATAATGTATTGAAGTCACTTGATCTCTATTTTTTTTTTACTGCTGTTGTGTCAATTTTGCTTTCGTGCTCGAAATGCAGCCTGTTATCGCATTGTGTATGAGAAGTTGGAGAATTGTTGGGCTCTATTGTTGGCTCTATTGTGGGCTATATTACACATATACTACATATGTACATATGCACATACATATGGCGGGAAAAGTGGTGTTAGTTTGCATGTGGAAGGCTATGAATGAATGTGGCATTCCTATTGTTGCCACTTGATGCCCTATTTGTGTGTGTGTGTGAATTCAGTTGCACCAGAACCCATCCAGGCTTCTGAATTTAAGTACACGCATACACAAGGTACTGCAAAATCTCTTGCTTTCAAACAATAGCACGTTTTTCTGGATGGATTATTTAGCCTACCTGCCCTAAATTCTAGCAACGTACCTCTGCTAGTCGGAATATTATTATTATGAAGTAGTTTTAAACCATCCATTTAAGTACTTCAGTCTTTCCCTACAGGGTGCGCATATAACTTGTTGGCAGGCGATACCTGTACACCTTTGAAAAATGTAGTATGAATACACTACGTACATATATATGTATGTACGTACGCCGTACATATCAGATATCTTTATCATACATACAAACAAACACATGTTTATAGGTTAATACCGGTTGCAATTGTGCTCAAGTATGGCAACTAGAAACCTTCAAGTATTCTTGAAAAATACCCATACCTATTTATGTATATGTATCTTTATATCTTTGTAAGTAAACTTATGTTCATATATGTATATGGTTACATATATACACGCATATCGTTCAACTCGCTACACAGTGTTTTTTGCACGTTTGCTTGTCTCGTCCCTACTGGTTTGGGCATTCGTTGTGCGCTCTACATGGCGTATAAGTGATTTTTGTATTCTTCTTGCTTATTCTATTATTACATTTTGTTATTCCTCTGCGCGTAAACAACTTAGTAGCAAATAGGAAAAAGTGCATTAAGTCGCGGTGGCAAGGAGCTGTAAGAAATGACTTTTAAAGTAAAATTGTAATTTCACGAAGCTTATGATATTATATGCGGTCTCTAAAGGAAACCAGTCGTGTTGTTTTTATGTATTTGTTTCTTTAAAATTTTGCTCGCATTCCCACACTGTTCGATGCATAGTACAAATATAGCTTTAATATAAAGTTAATAAGTAAACATTGGAGTGCCCTAAACAGTTTTTTGTCATCCTAGCGGCCGATAGAACAGAATTCAGAAGCTTAAGTAGAAACACTAAAAATGCTTCTTTCGTAGGATCCATTGTTAATCTATGTGGGCATCTATGTGATTGTCTATTTATTTTGTGGGCTATCCAAGCGCGCTACTCAGATCTTAATAACCCCTTCCCTGGGACTCCACTGGCTTGGCATCCGGATTGAGTTCTAACAAGATCGGTTTTTGGAGTAAAGTAACTTTTTGTAGAAAAAATCATTAAATATTAATCACTTTTTTTTGTATAACTTTCTTCATTGAAGCAAATATCGAAATTCAGTCGAGTCAATTTGCTCAAATTTTCAACGCTTTCGGTTAGGCAGTGAATGTGCTTTTCTTCTTTGTAGATCGTATGTATAACGTCTCCAATTGCAACATATTTATGTTTTTGAAATAAAAGTTCGTTGGCGGCGGCAGTGAACTAAAAAATTGTTACGGAAATGTGTGATGCTTACGATGCAACGGAAGTGTCTCAATATTCACTCCCTTTATGTCCGCCTACAATAATATTGAGAGTCTGAGCAGGGTTGCCGTTGAAAATTTTTAGAAAGTCGCCAAGAAGGGATAATTGACGAAAAAAGGGTCACCATATTATTTTTGTTTATCTTTACTAGTAAAAGAATAAATTAGAGAACCAAAGTTAAAATAACATTTACATCTATGAGGTATAAAGTCTTTTTGCGACTAGAACGTTCCTCTGTTGCATTTAAAAAGAAAATAGCGGGCCAAGCTTTGCACAAAACAGGGTTGCAAACATACAAAGAAATCGAGTTGCTGCAAGGAGAAGAGTGGCATTTCCTTTAAAAGTTTTAAGTGATTTATTTTTCCGTACGTACGGCAGGAAACATTGTTTAATAGCATGGTTCTGTTAACACTTCTTAAAGAAAAATCTTTGAAAAGGGGCAAAACTAGCACATAATTTTGGAAAGGGTAAATAATCAAAATTTTAAAAAAGTTGCGTCAAAAGGCTTGGCGCTTAAAAAGGGTAAATTTTGCATTGAAATAAAAGCCGATTAATCTGCATATGGATTGATGTGAAAAGAAAAAATTCGGTGCGGGTGCAGCGAACTAAAAATCAAAATAATTAGATTAAAATGTATTTTTCGAAAAAAGGCAAATGAAGCACATTTTACAAAATATTTTACCTAATTTTAAATGATGTTAAGTTTTGTAATATCGTTCCATACGAAAAGCTGCACTCTGCCTCGTACAGTGTGAACGCACCCTTATAAGAACAAATCTCTTTCTCAAGATTTTACTCTTAAATTTGAATTTAAGAAACGAAGGGGCTTTTTAAACGGCAGATAAGTTTAATCAATCCCTCAACAAGACGCACTCCATTCAACTCTCACAAAATCTCTGTTCTCAGCGTTACAGAGTTTTTAAAACAGAACTAAGCGCAATAAAGGAGGCCCTGTGGCTCAAAACCTCCGCTCCTTCAGCGCGGCCTGTCACAATCTATTTCGACAGCCAAGCTGCTATTAAATCTTTAAAATAACAGAAAAGTTTCTAAGGTAACCATTGAGTGCAGAGGGGCTCTCAAGCAGCTGGCATCGAAACGCCCCTCAACCTTTGTTGTAATAACCGGACACTGCCTGAACTCTTTCGCAAGTTCTGTCAAAACGGGCCGTTTTCAGCTTAAGTGTGTCTTCGCTATTTTCTTACGTAGTAACAGCTACTTTAACTTAGCGTAATCTCTTAAAAAGTTAAAATCTAGTTCGATTCTACACTTGAATATTTTTGGGAATAAGTATTACGACGAAAAAATTACAATGCACTGAATGCGGAGTCTAGAATAATATATCTTTGATTGCCTCGATTCCGAAACGAAATCTTTAATTGGAATTAAGTAAATAAAAATACTCTCACAATTTAGGACCGTTTTCTCAAGTGTGCTCTTTTCAGAACAAAATCTGTGTTTAAAGGTCAAAAAAATTTTAAAAGCTACTTAAGAAAACGACACGTAAAGAAGGACCGTTCTATAGAAGTATCTATTTCCATTTTGAATTTGTCAGATGCGACAATTGGATAAAATGCAGTCCTGCTTCAAAGTTCCATTCAGAATTTGTACGCATAGATTTTTCCGCAAAAACACTTTAACCTCTGTATTTATCAATAGTCATAAATAAGTATGCAGATAAGTCCACTGAGCTTTTTGTGGTCCAGTTACTGAATCAAGAGTAAGAGGCAGTTTTTTATGTACTCGCATGTAAATACATGTACACTTGAAAAAATAATTGTATGCCTGCATGCGAGTGTGAGCGTTTAAAGCGCTTACGCATAAATGACTTTTTCGCACAGCAAAAGCGATATAAGACAAAAGGACTAAAAGAAAAGAGTGAAAACGAACTAAAAAAAAAAGCCGTAAATGAACTAAAATTAAAATAAAAAAAATTAAAAGTAGTTAATAGCTGAGTAGGGAAAAGTAGCGAAAGAAAGAAAAACTACAAAGCCGCAACAGGCATAAGCTGGCAAAAACGCGCTGGCTTAATGGCTGACTGGCTGGCTGGCTGACAGGAAGGAAGGAAAACAGCGCAAAGTGGTGCGATTGTAAATTTTAATTTACAATGTGGACTTTTTAATTAATGACTATGCTGTGTAGAAGGCAGCATAAGGGGCGCTTGCTGGTGTGTGAAATGCTGTAGCGATGGCTACTGGTGGTGGCAGTGATAAGGCTGATGTTGGCGTTGTAGACTCGTGCAGATATAGGCAGATAGTCCTTAACTAGTTGTGCATATAGACTGCGCTGCATCGGCCCCTCTCTGATGCTATGACTGCAAGGGCCAACAGCTGGCGCATGGCTAGTACGCTGCTGCTACGGCTGTTGCGGCCATGTCTGCTTAGCCAGCGAACTGGAAATTCAAGCTGTGCTGGAAAATTGCGCACAACGGAAGCAACTGCAAATGGCATTTTTATAAGAGTTCGGTTAATGCGCTATTTAAAATATAATATTTTTACATTACACCATCTACTCGCTTTCTGTTGGATACAGCTTGCTTAGTTAGTTGTATTCTAGTATTTAATCATCTTTCTGTACTCATCGCGCTTCCCCCACCCAACGCCTTTACCTGAAACTATTTCTTTTATTTTAGTTTTCTTTTTCTGAACTCTTGATTTCCCCGCAGACGCGCAACTGTTGTGCCACTTGAAAGGCAGGCACTACAAATGAATATTTTTAAAAAGGCATTTTACGTAAATACAAAAATAAGTAAAAATAAAACTACAAAATTAACTAGACTCCGAAAATCCAGCGCAAAAAGTCCTTTGAATAATGCAGCAAGCTGCTAGACATCGCTGAAATAATTTCCGACATTGCTCTTTGCACCGATGCTCCCTACAATCTTTTCTTGTCCATCTTATGCTGTACTATTAATATTTTACTGAAAAGCTCCTCAAATCTCTGCCCAAAAAAAAAAAGCTAACATAAACTTTTTAGTTGTGTATAAGTGAAGCAAATTGAATTACCATTTCGAAGAATTTGGAATTTCTGCGAAACGTCTCTGGTTATTCTTCTATGTACGAGTATTTTGTCATTTTGTCATGGCCCTTTTCAATTTACTTTCGCTTGTGTTGCTTTTGACCTTCAAGAGTAATCTTATCATGGCTCTCAGGCGATTTCGGTTGAGAAGATGAAAATGTCAAAAATGTCGTTGTAAGTTTGGCTTTTCATGCCACTGGATATCACTTCAATATATTTGTATTTACATGCTAATATATACCGTTTGCATATAATAAGGCAAACCTGAGAAATGAGTAGAAGTTTAAGAGAAGCACACTTAAGCAACGGTTGCAAAAATTTACAGTTAAACAACACGAGAATGTGTAGCCTCGACATGTCTTCCCCAGTTTTAGTGTACAAATTTAATAAGACCTTTCTGCTTATTAGGTTATCTGATTTTTTTTGTTTGTATTCTTCTTCTTATTTTTTGGCGCTGTAACCGCCTAAGCGATTTTGGCCGAGTTCAGCAAAGCACGCCAGTCGTTTCTCCTCTGTGCCAACTGACGCCAATTGGAAACGCCAAGTGAAGCCAAGTCCTTCTCCACCTGATCTTTCCATCGCAGTGGGGGCCTCCCTCTTCCTCTGCTACCACCAGCGGGTTCCGAGTTGAATACTTTCAGAGCTCGAGCGTCGGTGTCCATTCGAACGACATGACCAAGCCAGCGGAGACGGAATAAAAATGTAACTCAATAAACAGCTGATTCGATAAATTAAAAGGCATGAATATTCGTAATGAAGATCCAATCACAAAATAAAGAAGTAAGTGAGTTTCGTTACCGCTTTAGGATCTTTGGTATCGATATCGAGGAAATTAATGGCACTTTCCTCTATTAATCTATCTACAAAATTTTCTGTTGGGACCACCCTGTTACATTTGGCTTAAGAAAGCTTCAAATGTTTTTTGCGGTTGGTTATTATTTTCGCAAAGCCAAATACAGACATCATCACTACCCAAAAAAAAATATTTGGGATGAGAAAACGTAAGCTGACACCTATTACATATAAGGCTGGTATTAACTGAAGGACGTTAGAATGGTGTCCTGCTGTAGCAACGTCGAATAATTAAGCAGCATTCAACGAAGAACTTGTGCACGTGCTACAGAAGAAATGAAATCGCGTCCTAAAGCTATTAATTTTCTCAGGTAACCCTAAGAATAAAAATTCCAAAGAATTCAGAAATTGAAAATGTACAGCACCCTCTGTGGCTGAATTAATAGATATCTTACTCCCTTGGGTTTCCGGCTTTAGGGACATAGCGATAACGAGACAGCTGAAGAATATGCTAGGCTCGGCCACTATATTTGAAATTTTCACGAACGACAAAACTGTAAGGAATATTTGGCCGCACAAGAACAAATCAGAAATAGAAAACCGCTTAAGGTGCCAAGAAAAGTACCACCGGTTTAACGGTTACGTTCACCGATCGTTGCTGAACATGAAGCTTAAATGGACCTCCCGTACAACTTTTGGCTCCGAAGCTGTAATCTCGAAAAAAGTATGAAAAGTCTTTGCCATTGCCTAGCATGAAACATTAGGAAAAGTCTTTATGCAAATTCTTATAAAGATTTATAATTGCTCCAATTCTAACATCTACCGGTAGATTCATCGACACGTCCAAATAGTTTCAAGGAACCAACGAATCGTGACTGTAAAATATCATAAGTTCCAGAGAAATTTGCTGCGTTAATTGGTCCTTGGACCAATACTCAGGTAACGCCACTCGGAACTAACCAAGAAGACAATATCAGCTACCATCCAAGGAGCACAAGTTCGGTGTATAAATTGTGTTGCCAGATATTCTTTCACTATGTACTGTTGTTCACTCCGTTAAACGAGCGTCTTTTCAAGAAAATCCCTTTCATAGTTTTATCCCACATCCCGACGGAAGAGAAGAACGATTCATCCAATGAACGTTGCTATGAGTTGTAGGCACACACTTACATTTGAAGCTATCAGAATTTACGACTAAAAATCCGAAAAGGAGGACAGTAGTCCGTACCGTTAAATTGATGCATCAGGCTATGGTGCTGCCTCCTTCTCGTGAAATGAGAAAACCACATTGATTGTTATAGATGGAAGTACCCGTCAAGTACAATCAAAGCCGCTTGAAAGGAAAAGAGACGTATTATTCGAAAGAAAAAAATAGAAGCCAATATAAAAAGTGTGAGGATCTTCAGAATTTAAAGAGTGTGCAGAAAACTATTGTAAAGTACTTGACATTTATCTCATCCGAATCTCATTTTAGATTACTTTCGGCACGTAAAAACAAGGGAATTTTTAGTTCAAGTATTTTGAAGCTCAAACGCGAACAATGTGATCGACTAAACGAATCATTGTCTAGCATAGTAGCCTGACGTTTCAATAAGATGGATAACATTTTATGCAAGAAAACAGGTATCATGTCGAGTTAATCGGGATTGAGATGAAACATGTCGAGTCGATACGGAGAACACCAAAAGTGATGTCCTATCAATACTCTGACAGATCGTATGTACATTGTACATATACAGCTCCCTTGTATTTTTTGTTTATTTACTTCAAAATGGAATTTTTATACCTCCCATAGCTTCTCCATTGTTTCTTTATTTCATAGAGAAAAGTGTTCGCACATCAGCTGACTTTTACATACTCTTAACACTTGACTTTTCCGGCATTAAATATTCGTACTATTTAAGTAAACATAAAAGAGCTTACCCAAAATATCTTTTCTATTCGAGCTTCAAACATACCTGCAAAGAAAGAAAGCAAAAGAGACATATAAATACATAAATGTTATAAGCATAAAAACTTGATTGCTATCAAATTCAATTTCATTGTCAAGGCCACGACAAAAAGAAAAGCGGTAAGGTAAATAACATGCACATAAATTATAAGAAGTTATACAAACTTATAGAAATATTGTTGTTGACACATGAAATTGTCCGTTGCCACCAAACAAAGTCAAAATATTATACAGCAGCTGGCGGTGAGCCAACTTCTGCCAAACTGTGGCAAATAAATTGACCTCAACTCTTGGTGCTCTGCATATGTACACATATTATATTCTGTGTGGGTGAAAGGAATGCCAAAATAAGTTTACAAAAAAACATTATGGTAAGAATACTCATAGGCTAGTGAGAGCCAGAGACTGGCAAAAAGGAAAATATTGTACTATAAATGCCATTTTGTGGGCATATGCTCAAATGTCGTCTGTGTAAATGTATGTATGCCAAATATGTATATGAAATTTACCGCAACATGTTGCTGTGCAGCCGCTGTCGACAGTTTTTGGCTGTGTTGCGCTTTTTATTATAATTAAATTTTACTTTTCTTTCTCTTCTAAATTTAATTAAATTTCGTGACTCGCCGGCATTTTGTTTTAGTACATTTACGAGAAAACGGAAAGTAAAAAAGAGAACGCCCGAGGCGTGGACTTCTTTGTTATCTTAAAGGGATTTAAATAATAAAATTATAGCGACAAATATTCGCGGTAATATTTTATAATAATTTTCTAAAATTCTTGATTTCAGATTGATGCTGTCTCATCATTATTATCCCGTTAAAGCTTTGCAGGTTTAAAATAAAAGAATTAAAAAGAAAAAAATTGCAGACAGCTTAAATAAAAGACGCAAGGTTTGTCGATGCCCACCTACTGGTCAAGTGTCGTCCGGTGTAGGCATATAATTATCCTTATCTTTTCTGCCCTAAGGTGTGCCCCGCAGTTAGTTTAATCTCAAAAAAAAAAGAAAATGAAGCCACAGCTTATATTTTATATCCAAAACACTTTTAAATTAAAATTACTATTCGGAGAGTTTAAAAATTTACTAGAACATATGCATATACATATTCGTAATCGGAAGATTGGGGATGATTTAACAGCTGGCGACTTATCCCTATGGATAAATGGGAATCGAACGAGCTTATTCAAAGGGGTTTCATCAATGTACATACAGGTGTTAAAAGTTCAATCGAAAATTTGGTCCGGGAAATTAAAGCATGCCTCTTCACTTTCGCTGTTTGATCAGGATTTTTTAGGCAGATTGTTTTCTTCAGTCCGTTCGCTAGTAAAGCACAATATATGTATATGTATATGCAGATATATAAATCCTGTTGTATGTTTCGAAGAAATGTGGTCGAAGGTTTGTTAAGGATCGCCGCTGATCTCTTGCTGAGGTTGCTAAGATACAATGTTAGGATTTTGAATGACTAGTTTACCTGATTCCCCATAGCTTAGTCTGGTATTTTCCATAAGCCTATAAATTTCTATCTGGAGAAATCTGGAGTGGAAAGCTAGCGAATTGGAATCATGGTAGCTATCTTTAACTTAATCAAGGAGTCCGACTTTCTGTTAAAAACAAACAAAGCTGTAGCTGAATATTATTAGTTAGAGTTCCCGAAAAGACGAAATCCTTAGTAAAGCCAATCGGCTGACGTAAGTCTAAAGAGAAATTTTTTATCGCATAGTTGTGTTAATTTAACGGCTGCACAGTTAGGTGGCCAAACACAATACTAGAGGCCTTCTGTATCACATTTTGAGTACGAAATAAACCACGCAAGCAGCTTGTCAAACGTATTTCAAACCTACTTTTTCTATTCTGCCCTACACCTTAAAAACATGACTCGTTCAAACAAAAAAGTATTCTGCCTTATCCTGAGTTTCGGCTGAAAAAAAAATTCACCCGAAAATTTGTCATCCGCCCATATTAAATCATGAAAACCAAAAGGGAGAAGTGAGCCGGTTCGGGGAATATGAAACTCATAATAAGGCTGATTTAGTTTTCTTCCGGCTCACAATGTAAAGGAGTTGAGTTTTCTTCCATTTTTCTCTCCTACGCCCTCACCAAATTAAAATTTCATTTAGAATTTTGATTTTGTTTAAATTTCCAACAGTCCCTGTACGATTGTATGGAACGAAGTCTTCGATGAGCTGGCGAGGAGAAATTTTTTAGTCGGTTACTTAAGTAGTCGGGACCGGAACTGCTTTGTGGTCTTGAATAAAATTAGAACGCGTTAAGTAGCGACAAGGGTAGGAAGCCGTAAATATACACCTTAGTTATCATTACGCATGGAAAGGTTATGCTAATGGTCACAATCGTCTGCGTTTTCTTATCCCACCGACTGTCTAAGCACAGTCGAACTTTTTAGAATTAAATATTCGTCTAATAATATCTCTTTAGATTTTACTAGGGGAACTACAGCTATCTTAGGCCTTCGGGCTGGAAGACTCACAATCGGCGCATACGCGTTATATATGGCCGCAGTCTTGCCAGTTCTGCTACACTTAACTTACTACAAGTAGAGGAAGTCGGTGCATTTTATTGGTTTCTTGCATTTGTAGCTACATATGTACATATGTATATGAATGGTATTTTAAAATTGCTCATCTCAACTTGTAATAAAACCGATGCCTTTAGTTTTCTTAATGTCAGCTTGTATAAAGTGGAATTCAGTAGCTAGAATGGCATAGACATACCAAAGTATGAAATCTATAACCTATTTGCTTCACCCCTGTATTTTGGTGCTATTAAATCCATTTCACATGTTCATCAGGACATAAAATACGACGACAAGTAGCAGAGTACATCATTAATTTTTTTTTTTATAAAAAGTAATAAAAATCGTTGCAGAATTTTTATTTTGTTTCAACAGTTTCTTGAGTAAAGCTTATATTCCGAATGGCCTTGAGATTATACACTCGCGAATTTTTGACACTAGCAAACATTTTAAATTCCGTTGCGATTTTAGTTTGAGTGGAAGGGTGTCATTAGTTTAGGAAAACATACGTCTTTCCTTTGCAAAAGATAGAGGTCAATAGCACATAGCTGCTATTAAGATATCTTAAATATATGCGTCAGCGCGTTTTGCCCTAAGTAAAATCTAAAAGCGAGAAACTTCAAGTTATTAGAAGTGTGTGAAAATACGTATATGTCAACTTGTCCATTTGTTTTTAGTTTTTTTTTTTTTTGCTTTTGTCATTAACATTTAGATCGAAGTAGTCTATTTCAACTTTGCGGTTACATAAACATACATATCCAGTGCTTTGGTGAAGGGAAAGTGCTGCAAACAATAGACTGCTTAAATTCTTTTGATACTTGCTAACAATACTTATACTTATTTGCTCAATTACCCCTGACAGTGTACTTTTTTCTTTTGTTTGTTTGCACATGACAAGAAAAACAAGTTCAATGTTATGAATTGACGCCTTCATATCACAAGAATCACTTAGCATTATTATAAGACGCTTCCCTGGCATATGTTTCAGATACGTATTCGATAGAGTGAGATTTCACTTATGTTTCGCTTCTACCCCGCAGTTGTATAAGCAACTGCGTTAGGTGTCTTTCTGTTACGAGTAGAAGATATTGAAGCGTGCCAGCTGC
This sequence comes from Rhagoletis zephyria, assembly GCF_001687245.7. Taxonomy (NCBI): domain Eukaryota; kingdom Metazoa; phylum Arthropoda; class Insecta; order Diptera; family Tephritidae; genus Rhagoletis; species Rhagoletis zephyria. The sequence continues at coordinate 7,822 of NW_016160215.1, read as the reverse complement.
GCAAACAAAGTCGGAATTTCCGCTACAGAAATATGGGCAAATTTCAGCTCTAGTATATATTTGCAGAAGAAGACGCTTGCCTTTTGTTGTTGACCTATAAACGTAGCGCCACAACTTCAAGTCGCTTTCGAGTGATAGAAAAAGGTTTTACGCTAAAGCAGTGTTGCCAGGCTTAATAAAAAATGGTATAGCTAATAAAAGGGCTAATTTCATTATTCATCGATTTAAGCTTTTTTTATTTACTTTGGAACGGATTTCTAAAATTTTATTAGTTTAGGTCCATAGGCGCACACAATTTTCATTCTAAACAAATATTCTGAGCTTAAAACTTGTAATAGGAAAACATAAATAATAGATACATTACGAATTCATTAACTACGCTAGTTGACACAAAGAAAGGACTTCGCTAAAAAGTGTTCTTCTAGACTTATTTAGGGGCGCTAAACATGAAAATAAGTCTAATTTTTATACTTTCCCAAAAAAAGCGTTTTCGAACTATAAAAAAAATACCAGAAAAGCGAATGAAACTAATCTTCTTTGGATAACTTTCGAGATATATATTAAGCCTCATTGCGCTGATTTATTTATTTTTGTCGATCGGAATAGTACTTTTAGAGTTTCAGGCCTTTAAATTGGAGAGATAAGAAGATTTTGAAGCTTTTTCGACAATAGTTTATTTTTGCTTATTCCTTTCAGTTGATAAACTGTAAAAAAAAAATTTTAAGTTAGGAAAATGTGAAGCATAGGAGTGCAAAAAACGGACAGAAATGTTTAAACTTTTGACAAATTTAATGAAAGTGGCCAATTTAAATTTTTGCTACAACCACTCCTCCAGCTAAAAATGTATTTCTCCACACAAACAGCAGCAATGTTTAAACTTAAGGTTTAAAATTAAGTAAAGAATTTGGGAGCCTCAAAGGGCGGTTTCAAATTTAAAAGAGCTAAAAAAGGGCTTGGGGCTAAAATCAAATTTCTGGAGCAATTTAAAATAAAAAGAGCTAAATCTAGCCCCAAAAGCATCAAGATGGCAACACTGCCCTAAAGGGTTCGACCTCATTCAATGGGGCATTTTTTTTTTAAATCTCATTTCACCTGCTACTCTGCAACACACCGAGTGGCTGTAATGCATACAATTTTAAAAATTAATTCTGTCATGCCATGCATTATCACACTGCAATTCTCGTAAATTTTTTCCACTACGGCTGTCCTTCAACAATATATTGTTTTCGATCATAAAATATTCGCGTTTTTGTCAGTCGTAAATAAGAAATTCATCAGCAATAAAATTGCTTTTACGCTCAAACTCACTTGTACTACAACCACTAAACAGCTGAAGCCTGCATTCCAGACGCTATTTGTTTACCTTTATTGCATCATCAACTGCATTGATGTTTCGCAAGAATACATACTTATGCATTCGCGGTTAAGCGATTTTAAGAGACGATAACATTTTTTATGCTCATAAAATCAACAGCCGCGGCAAGTAAAAATTGTTGCATATAATTTTAACATACGTTTGCAAGCACGCGAGAAGTCGGCTATAAGACCAACGTATGAAGCTGGAATGAAGCTAGGATGGCAATACCAAGTATTTATGTGGCAATAGAATAAAAAAAAATACATTTTGTTGCTCTAACAACAATTCCGAATAAACTCGTTGTAGAACCAAAAATTTCTACAATGGTGGGTTTTATTTTTTGGGCTTTCTAAAAGACAATAGATCTCCATAAGTCCTTCTTATTTGGGTCTTTTCCTTGTGCTTATTTTTACTCCGAGGAACCGGAAATGAACCACTGTCGACCTGAAAGTTACAGTCCATTATTACTTCGATTTATTTTTTTTGCTGGTCATAGGTCTTTAGGTTCTCTCATATCCATTTGATGTAGTTCATGTATTTCCGTACTAATTAGCAGTCAAATCATGGCACGGTTAGGTTAGATTAGGTTATCTTGGAAGGGACGCTGTGATGCCATATCAGAGACTCCTGGTCTCCCTCCTTTTACTTTAGAAGCGAAACCAACTAGATCGAGTTCAGTCAAAAATTCAAAAGAACGAGTGCCGACGAGCCCTCGCCAATGCGGCACATTGGCATAGGTAATGCTCTACGCTTTCGATTTCCTACATATCACGTATAACTCCAATTACATGGTCGCTCCAAACGGGGAAGAGAGCGAGATCTACGTTTATCCATCCAAGGCTCGATATGTCTTTCTATTCTACATGTGGGATCCGCAAAACATCTTGTATTTGCTTGTGCTATGAAGTTATTCTCCAGCCAAAGTTTGCAGAAAGATAGCGGAATGCCTGCATTACAAGTGGTACTCATTCCAGACAGTAAGGCTAACTATTTGCCAATTCATTCAGAGTACGTATACGTTCCACCACAATTTTGTATTAGGATTTGCGACAATTTAGAGCTTTAATAGCTGCGTGACTATCAGAAAAGATAGAAACTCAGAAGTTGCCGTATGCCTACCTCAGATATGTCGGTTAGGTCTTCAAAGAATCCTGAACTCATAAATCTTCTACAAAGTACGGGGCATGCGCATAACAGATGCCGCAAGGTTTCTGGCTCATCTTCATTTCTGCAGCTTCTGCAGAAGTCGTTATGGGGGACCCCTAACCTCTCCGAGTGCCTTCCAATAGCAACATGGCCTGTTAGAAGACCCACAGCTGCGGTTAGGTCTCCTCTGCTCAGCATGAGGAGATCCCTCGACAGCTTGTTGTCCCATTTTGGCCATGTAAGCTTCGTATTGTTGCAAGTGGTGCGGCTATCCCACCTGCCCTAGCTAGTTTGAGAGATATATCCCTTAGAATTAGCTTGCAAGTAGCGAGCGGCATTCCTAATCGCTTCCAGGCCTGTGAAGGTGGAGCGGATGTGCCCTCTCTTGGAAGTTCGTCTGCCTTTTCATTGCCTGGTATGTTCCGGTGCCCCGGAACCCATACCAAGTGAAGCGCCAGCCATCTCTTTTAGAGATCTGCGACAGTTCGCTACGGTTTTGAACACCGCGCGAAAAGATTTTTCCAGCCCCAGCCGGTAGTTCCCTCAGCCTGAAGGCGGCACACCTCGCTGATTTTTTTCCAACAGTTTCAATCGGCAAAATGTTGAGCAGCACGCATATGGCCTCCCATGGAGTTGTGCGCAGAGCCCGATAGATACAGAGCATTGCAGTTCTTTGCATCTTTTAGAGTGCTTCATTTGTAGATTTCCTGTTGAGACTTGGCAACCATACTAAGATCCTATATCATAGAATAGGCCTAAAAACCACCGGTTCTTAAATAGACGAAATGAAAAAAAAAGTTTTACTACAGTCCGCTAAAGAGACAGCAATGTTCTTACATCCCGATCGAAAAGCGGCACAGCAAATCATCCGTTAGTAGTTAGGTTAGGTTATTCTATCTTTCATTGAAGACTCCTTTGATTTGATTCTTGTGGAACTCTAAGTGCAAATACTTTAAGTGTTTTTTATATATACTAGATTTTCGTTGACACCCCCGCCAGAGAAATATTTGTTGCTACCCAGGGGAAACTGATCCGAAGCAGAAAGTTGTCCTCTTCTTATGTAATCGTTAACGTAAACACTCCTAGATTAGCGAATGCCTCTACATACGTAAACAAAGTGAAACGATTGAAATGTTTTGACCAACTCAGGTCGGGTTATACTGATAGGCTTTACAGAGTTCATTTCTAACTTGTAGAAATCCAATCCGTAATCCGTAATCCCTGTATTCAATGGCTAAGTGCAGCTTTTGTGTAACTTTCTATTCGCAAAATGTAGCCAAAAGAGCACAACATTTTGCGTATGGAAAAGAGCTCACCCGCTGTTAATAGGCGCGTTCGTCTTTGCGACAGCGGGGAACTCGAAGACAGACAGTTTAAAATAAGTAAATTTCACTTATGTATGTAGGTCTTTGAATTATTAAGACCCGTTTAATGCACCTTCAAGTGAAAAAATTGTGTGCCTAAAAGTATGCCAAAGTATTTTGTTGCCATATCAATGCCACGCTGTGTTCATATTTAAAATTCTCAAACGACTAATGAAAAGATTTTTTGAAAGGCGTTTTAGGATATTCCACCCCTAATGCTGCTCCTCCTCTGATGAGCCCTCGCTAAATAGTAGCTGCATAAACTTTCATACAAATTTGAAATGTTCCAACACGTTAAATTCATTTGCTTTTGCATCAATTTTAGCTTTACATGTTTTGACTGGCACTTTTGGTATGCCAAATACGTTTGAAATTACCCTAAATGCTCATTTTCCAAGCAAGTGAACACGTTTAGCGCCCTGTTAGGACGTTCGACTCCACTTGCAGTATGAAAGGCGGGGATAAGCCTGCAATGTACGGCGCTAAACTGCGAGTAATATGCAATTTCATTTTGCTTTGTGCTTCTCGGCATTATTGCTTTACGCTGCTAAGTGAGTGTGTGTGTCTCTGTGCCCTCTGTAATGCTGCTGTGATTATGGTGTGGTCTCAGTATTGGAGGCATAACAAGTACGTAGTTGGGCAAGTTTTACAACATACATACATATGTCAAGATAATAATAATATACTTACGCAAGTACACACTTGCTTTGCCACAACAAAAGCATCAAGATGATTGTACGGGGCGTATGAGTGACTTTTTAAGTACACAGCTTGTTGGAGTGCACTCGTTTGAGTAGATTTGTTTTTAGTTTTTTTTATGTTATGTATGGATGTGTTATCGTTGCTGCAACTTTAAAGCAAAGTCTAATTTATTTTTGCTTTGGTTTTCATTTCGCAGATGATCAAGACTTTAAAAGCTTAATAAATGCGGAGGCGAGCGGTTTGATATAAATACATATTTACATATGTATGGCTAAAAATTTGCTGCGTACCTGCACACATAGATGAATGCTAAAGAAGGATAGTTCGTAAAAGTGGGTAAGTGTTTATAAAAATATTTCTTGTATATAAAAAGTGATGTGCATTGTTTTAAAGGGGTCAAACGTTTACTGTGTTGTTTTTGTTCGAAAGCTTTAATGGCGGGAATAGAACAAAATCTTTTTGATCTTAATTTTCGAAGGTATATGATTAAAAAAGCCGAAATTAAAAATATGAAATAAATCCCAGTCTGCATTTAGGAGTTATAAATGGTCGTTTTCTAACCCTCTCGGAACCATAAGCCCATAATTATTGCAAACAACTATTTAGGGGTTTCACAAGACGTATTAACCGTCGTAAAATCTTAAGCTTAACATTGTTTTACGTAAAATAATGATTACAATGGATTTAGAGAATTTTTTACTACGCTGAAATATTTTTTAACGGATAAAAAATATATAATTAGCCCCACCTAAAACTAATTTAACCGTTATATTACATAAAAAAATCTTAAACTTAACATTTCACGACGGTTACCACGTCTTGTGAATCCCCTTAATTGTAATTGTAAATTGTAATTCAATGAGTTCTTACCAAACTAACTAATTCTGATGTCCGAATCATATACCGATTTTAAAAATAATTTTTTCATAAACGATTTTCATTCATTTATCTTCGCTTTATTCTAAGTTTTTTTTTTTTGGTAACAAAAATTAATTTATACCTACATTAAAAAGAAGTATTCCGATGGAAATAATTTGTATTCTATTTTTTTTTTGTAATGTTAATGTTTGTTCATAATTTGGTGAACATATTCTAAAAAAATAATTTTTATGACTTTGTTATTCTTAAATTTTCTTGACAAAAAAACTATTTACCCTTAAAAAACTTAATAATTAAAAAAAAATAATTTTCATTCCACAAAACTTTTTTCTAATGTTAATGTTTGTTCACATTTTGGTGAACATATTTAAAAAAAAAAAAATAATTTTTATCACCTACTTATTCTTAAATTCTCTTAACAAAAAATTTATTTACCCTTAAATAAACTTATTCCGCAAAAAATTATTTTTATTTAACAAGTGTTTTTTCTAATGTTTAAGTTTGCCCTTATTTTGAACATATTTTTTTCTAAAAAATATTTTTTTTTTCAAAACCTTTTTTTTGCGTTTCTGGAAAATTTTGATTAAAATATTTTTTTTTTCATCAATATTTCTTCAAAAATGCATTTTTGTATTGCTTGGTAAATATTTCCTATACATATATTTTTTTCTTGAAAAATTGTTTCCCAAACTATTTATTTTCAAAACTATGTTTTCCGCTTATTGATAAAAATATTTTCTTTTTTTTAATTTTATGATAAAAACAACCGGGGAGTGAACCACTAAAAATTTACCCAATAGTGCTATGAGGGGATTAACTCTATGAAAAACATGTTTTCTTTGGTCCTAAAAAGGTTAAAGCCCATTACTAAAACGGGAGTTTTACAGCACAGAATACTCGGAATATTTTTATATGTCGAGGCTCTCAATATGTTTTGTTAAGTTTTAGTTACTAAAAAATTAGCAATGTTTTACTAAACGCTTTTAGTGTTAGCCACACTCTTGATAAAAATAACTCAACATTTAATTCACTAAAATGTTTGGATAATGTGGCATCTCCAATAAAAAAAAAAAATACATTTTGTTAAATAATTGGCAGCCTTATGTAGAAATATGGCCACCTTAAATTATTCTCAAATGCATTTCAGCGTTTACAGCGGCGGCGCTATTGCTCTTCAATAAATTCGCAAACATTTTTTCAAACAAATATTTGATGATTCTCATTCTCGTGTTTATACTGACACTTTTACATGTGTATAGCCCATATTTATTGTATGCGTATTTGATTAAGCTGCGAAACAAATAAATATCATAGCATACCAACAGTCGACAGATGCATACATATAAATTCACATATATGTACATTTGTATGTGTTTTTAAGTGCACACTGCCGCCGTTTTCTGTTTGCGGTTATTGACGCACCATGAATTTGCGCACGCTTTTTTTTTAACTACATATTTTTACATTATTTTTACCCTATGCCATTTGCTTCAATAAATTTTCTTTCCACTACAAAAACCAAATACCCAAACACACAATGGAGGTGTCAAGTATATTTGTGTGCAATGTGTATTGTTGTTATTGTTAATTTGACCATTGTTGGTTAGGTTATTGCATTTTTTATGCTCCCATTTCCAGCGGTCGCAAATACTCATAAATACACGTATTTATGTTTTTTTTTTTTGAACTGTTGTGTGTAAAAAAAAAAATTGTTGATTGCTATATTCATTCATATTCATAGCGCTATTTCTATTTTATGCGCAGCTTTTTTTCATAATTCATATTTTAGAGCTCAATTTCATTTCATTCATGATTAAAAATACTGCAGCAATTTGTTTTTATTTATTTATATATTTAAGAATTGAAATTTGTATAAAAAGTTACTATTAATTTGAAGGTGCGTTTTGTGAAAAACGTGACACATTTTTTGCTGCTGCTCAATTCATGTTTCGCTTATCTTCTTTAAATATGAATGGCTCCATGAAAAATAAAATTAATTTAAATGGTTAATCGATACTCGGCTGACAAGCAAGCGGCATTGAGGGTATTATGAAATGAAGAACGTTAAATAAATTGTTGAAATTAATTGGTGAAACTACCACGAATTATGGTTCTCAACAAGGAGTGAACATATCGAGCCCTAACCGCCAAAATAACGTAAGCCGTATTTTTTTCAAAATTCTCTTTTTGATGCAGAAATATTCCTAGGGCATCTAGATGCATTTCTGCATCAAAATAAAATGCCGCTTATTCTATAAATAATCTGGGCAAGCCTAAAAAATGATTACGATTGAAGATTAAAATAAAAAAAAACTTAATTTTTTTTTCAAATTTCCGAAATTTGTCCGAAATTTTGCTTTCTCTAGCTCTAGGG
>NW_016160214.1:5310-68299 GCF_001687245.7 Rhagoletis zephyria | reverse complement strand
CTACTCGTAATCGGCTCCCGGTATTTCTTCTATTAGTTAATGGTCATGTCAGTGTCCATGTGCGACACCTCTCTGGGGCAATGACCGTAACCGGAACCTATTAGGTACATAATATGAATGACTTATCGCTGTGTAACTGTGAAAAATATGTCGCCATTCAATAGTTTCGACTAAATAGTTTACCTTGTAGAAAAACTCCGAACAATGCACGTACGTAATGTATATATGTAAATATACGTACAAAAATGTTACCTTAAACTGAAAGATGAGCTCCTTGCTTCTTAGAAATTTTCGGTCGTTTCGTAAGCACTATAACAATACATAGATATAAGAAATTTTATTTGCGGGAATTGGAGAATACTTTTGACAGTTCAAGGGTCAGATTTATTTTCTGTTTTTAGTTAAAGGGTATGTCAATTAATATAAATCATTAATAAAACTTAAACCAAGTTCTGACAGTTTAACGTGGCTGAATTCACGATTTTCNGCATGTGCGACACCTCTCTGGGCCAATGACCGTAACCGAAACCTATTAGGTACATAATATGAATGACTTATCGCTGTGTAACTGTGAAAAATATGTCGCCATTCAATAGTTTCGACTAAATAGTTTACCTTGTAGAAAAACTCCGAACAATGCACGTACGTAATGTATATATGTAAATATACGTACAAAAATGTTACCTTAAACTGAAAGATGAGCTCCTTGCTTCTTAGAAATTTTCGGTCGTTTCGTAAGCACTATAACAATACATAGATATAAGAAATTTTATTTGCGGGAATTGGAGAATACTTTTGACAGTTCAAGGGTCAGATTTATTTTCTGTTTTTAGTTAAAGGGTATGTCAATTAATATAAATCATTAATAAAACTTAAACCAAGTTCTGACAGTTTAACGTGGCTGAATTCACGATTTTCATTAAGTATTTCCTACTTCACATTAGGCATGCAGCCTATCCATATCAAAAAAAGCGCTACCGTTTTTCCATCGGAAGTATAAAATTTATTAATTTTAAGACTTTCAAAATATTTTGGAAAAAATATTAAGATTTACGTGAGCTGAAACCATTTGAAAATACCTCCAATAATCGAGTGTTTTATAACAAAAATTAGTTCTTAAAAATATTTTTTCCAAAAAATCACCTCAGATGGTAAAAGAGTTTAAGCTTAAAAACCTATCTTGGAAATTGCATTATCTACAGTTTTTTATAAATAAAAAGATTCCATCGCAAAATTGTATTTAAATGAAAATTTGAAAAGTATGTATTAAAAAAAGTGAAAATAACCACTCACTCATTCTCATTTACCCGTAGTTGCGTATGTAACGTATACGCCCCGTAGCACCACCACGCAGTCAACTAACACGTTTACTCGCACGCCTTAGCTTAAAAGTCATATTATTTAAAAGTAATTAAATATTGGCGTAGAAGATTTTTACACAGTATTCCTTATTATTTTCTTCATATACTATATAAGAATTTTAGAATAAGTTTCGAGTGTGTCAATAAAAATTGTAAAAATGGAATTTCATCTTACTTTTTCCCCTAAATAAACATTTAAAGGCTAAAGTTGTTCAAATACTTGATTTTTTTTTTATTGCACTTGTTTCTGGAACTCCATTGATTGAAATAAATGCAAGAAGAATGCTTTAGCGTTTTTTTCTGCCGAGAGAGTAGGTAGTGCCACCAAAAAAAAATCAACTAGTGAGATTTGCTCATATATTCCCCCTAAAATACTTGTGAATTTAGTGATTACCGATATTCACTGTTAAGTAATGTTTATAAGTAATATATATGTATGTACTTATCTTCTTTTTTCACTGCTGCAATAAAATTAGAAATTATTCCGCATTTAATGCATTTTAAACAATTTTTATTGCCAAAAACTTCAATAAATTCGCATAAGTGGTATTAGTACATACATAAAAAATTTACATAGTATTAATACATACTTACACCACATGTCATATGAAGAACTTTGAACTTTGACTCTGTGTACATAAATACTATTTCGACTACAGTTTCGAATTCTCTTCGCACAAAAAGGCGTTTTCTGGGTTTTAATTTAAATTTCAAAAAAATTTAATTAGGACGACATAGTTTACATAGCAAATATTTCTTCATATTTTCAATGAGGAATGCAGATTGTTGGAAAGAGGGAGTGAATGTGTGAACAACTTTTCAGAAAAACAGCCGAGTAAAAACAATTTATAAGAGCACGGGAACATGCATAAAAAGCTTGTTGACTTGTTTGCTTTGTTTATTAAATGTCTTATGCATATGTACATACTTATGCAGGTACGTACATACAGATGTACATACTGTATATACTAAATATACATATCCCCTTTTCTTGTGCCGCTTTGGCAGACCAACTTCTGCTTCACAATCAGTTGACGACCAAGCTTTTAATTATTCTTGACAGCCGGTAGACTGCTGCTGCCGAGAGCTATTTTTGTTGCTATACATTTAGCTACTGTGCAACATGTGTTTTGCAGGTGCTACCGCACACATGTTTCGTTGCACAGCGATTTAGCAATGAAGTGGGGATAGGACACAAGCGAAATCGCATTGAAATGAAAAGTAATCTTAAATTAAGTATGTGGAAAAATTATTATCTGACAAAAATTAGAGATACATATGTATTTAAAAATGCTATTATTTTTACTTCGCTTCACTGCTCGAGAAAAAAAAAACTGTCAATACTGGCATCACAGCCACTTGACACAAATTCAATGTTGTCTCAATGAGCGTCGTCAGCATTGATGAAGCAGCAACAGTCAGCGGCAATTGTGACGCATATTTTTCAGCTACTACTGTTCCCATTTTTCATTATTGTGGTTTTACTTGAATGTAGGTATTTACCGCTGTATCTTAATTAAAATTGACGTTTCACGTTGTTTACTTTGATTTTTTCCTTTTATTTTAGATTTTATGCATTGAAATGCACTGGCGTCCATTGGTCTAATTGACGAACGACATTGTAAGATGAATGGCCAATGCATTTGCATTCATTGCCGTTGATTACGCAGTATTGAGTAGTGGTTACTACACAAACTGAAAAGTTTCCAGGAAAGTGTTATTGAGTACCCAGAAGTGAAGAAGTTCCAATTAAGAGATGGCCCTGTCGGAATAGTGGCCGTTTGGTCTTCCAATCAATCAAGTAAAAAGATTAATGGGTGGAGTTAGCCAAACAGCGAAATTCAGGCTAAGACAGTTGAAAGACAGTTGGCAAAAAGTTTGAAAGGTTTTTTTTATTCTGGCACGAGAGTCTTCCAAAAAAACACCGATGCCAAATTTCATGGTGAAAAGCTCTTTTGACAGAAAGGATCTGAGCATGTTCCAAATGGAGATGTATAGTCATGTGAAAAATAATAGGGACACGAAATTTGGATCAGTTTTGGCTATTTTTCTTTTGATTGTTTAAGGTTTATTATTTCTTTTAGACAGCCCTTTATCGAACAAAACCCATATGCATAAGTCCAAATTTCAAACTTAAAAAAATATAGAAAAATTTAACAAACTTTTACAACAACAAACTTTTTACTACGAACTTTTAGACGCAAAGTATGTTCAACAATTTTTTTTACAGAAAATAATACCATCGGCAAATAATGGGTTGTATAAAACAGCATGCCTATAATTTTTCTAAAAATTTTTAATAAAAAGTTTGTAGTTGTTATAAAGATTGGTTGTATATTTATATTTTTTCTTGAAATTTTGAATTTGGACTTGTACAATAATATACATCAAACAAACAGAAGAAAAATAGCCAGAACTGATCAAAATATCGTGTACATATTATTTTGTACATGACTGTATATCACTTAGCTCGCGCAGCTCCTGCAGTCGCAAAGCCGAGTAAGAAGACTACGGCGTGAGTTTGAATCCGGGGGCAGCGATTTTTTTCTTTTTTAAATAACTTTGTTTTTTTTATAATTTTTTAATTTAATTTTAGATGTTATTGATTTAAATTTTTTTTTTTGTAATTTCATTTAATTTTTGGGAACCTATTTTACTGTTTTTTTTTAATAATATTTTTTTTTGGTTTTAATTTGTAGTTTTATTGTTTTAAAAAAAAAATATTTCTTTAGACTTATTTAATTTTAGAAGCATTTTCTTTTTTCTTTTTAACGCATCTATTTTTTCTGTTTTTAAATTTATTTTCTTTTACTTTTTAGATTTTACGTTTAAAAAGAAATATATTTTGGTTTTCAATTTCACATAATTATTATTATTTATTTCTGAAATTTTTTTTAATGATAATTCTTTTTTTAAGTTAATTTTATTTTAAGTTTATAGTTTTCATTGTTTTAAAAAGAAAAATATAACTTTTTTATTTAAATAAATTTTAAGAAAACTATTGCTGAAAATCAAACAAATAACGTAAGACCTTCTCTAAGCAAATATTTAAAGAGTCTTTCGAAAAACAGGAAGGAGCTTTCAGGATACTTGCAGAATTGACTGTCTTTCGAAGGAATTTGTCTTTAGAAAGAGTGTGGTGAGTTGACAGACAGTTGCCAAAATTGCCCTCTAAAGTGCATTTTATAATTACTGTGAAGCATTGGATTATAGGACCACGTTAGTTGAGCTTTTTGGGGGGAAACTTCGATTTCGTTAAAGTTTGTCCCTTAGACTTGCTGTGAATCAATTACCTAAGTTCATGCTAAAGTCCTTTCAGCTTCCGATAGTAGGCAACGTGCTAACATTGCCTCAAGATCAGCCGGATCTCTCCAGCCGATGCCGACAGACGCAATAAGGAAGCCACTCAGCGATTTCACAAGAACTTTCTCAAAACTCATTTTAAACCAACAAACCTCCCACAAAAAAAAACTAAATTTTGGAAGAAAAATCTCAAATTTTTCGTTGAAAAATATTCGTTTTAGTTTTTATTTCGGCAAATAAGGGTCAAAGGTGGTGATATACATATATATGTATTTGTGTTTCATCGTGCATAATAAACTTCATTACTATTTATAAACTCTCTTGGTAACATTTGTTGTATTGTTACTATTTTATTCACACTATGTACTATTGTACCAGCTCACTTATTAACCAAAGTATTTCTCCATTTTTCTAGAACAATGTCACTTTTGACTAGTCGCGCCATTAGCTGACTACTTAACAAGGCATCCATCAGCTGTTCTCACATTGTTTGGTGTCAATATCCATCAGTTCATCCATTAATGTCTATCTTTCGTATCTCTTGTTCTACTCGCTGTCTATCTGACTGTCAATTTCTTTGTCCCGGCACTGCCTTGAATTGCCAGTATCGAATGGCAAGTTTGCAATTTATAGCAAATAGCACGAGGAGACATGAATTTGAACACTTCAAACAGTTGCTGCAGAGATGTACGAGTACATTCAAGGCAGCTAAGCAGCTTTGGAAAGAAAGTTGCATGGTCAAGAAGCCGTCATGGGTGGTGTATCTTTATAAAAGGGTATAAAGTTCATAAGCTTATGTGGAATACATGTATGTATGTATATAGAATCAAATGTGTATATAGAAATGCAAAATAGTGTCCAAATGTATGTAAACCTTACGATTGAGTTGTTGCTACTTGTGAGTACTTTGGAAGAGTGTTCTTCAACTGTCGGCCCAAGTGTCAAAAGAGAATGACATGAGAGTGCTCAAGTGTTTATGAGGAGGTTTATTAAATAGTTGTTTTGATTTTGCAAAATTTCATTGAATGGCAGTGGTCATAAACGATTCCAATTGTTATTGTTACAACAACACTCGCACATATTGGCAAACACAATTAGATCTGTCCAGAGGCAAAATAAAATATTATCTACTGATTTAAATAGGAACATTATCGCCAAAGCCGCTTAGGTGGTTATTGCGCCAAAGCAGAAGGAAAATATTATTGAAACTTCTTAACGCCACGGGGAATGGTCGAGTGCGAAGATAAACAGGGCACTCTTGTGTTGAAGGTTTAAACTTTAAAGGCAAAGGTTAAGAGTGAAATGAAGCTGACGATGAAGATGAAGACAAATTTTAATATAAAAAGCTATCTCGATAGTAAAACCCTGGAATTCTCCAAAGAAGTGGGGGAAAAAATCATAAAGTCACAGAGGGAGTGCCTCAGGGATCACTGCTCGGGCCAACATTGTGTTCCATCAGCCTCATCCTGAGTTTCGCCCGAAAAACCTATGGCAAATTGTTTCATCCGCCCGTTGTGAAACATACATGACATAAACGAAAAGTGAAGGATTTCGAGCGAAAATAAAACTCCCGATTGGAGTTGAAATCACCGATATCGATATAGCGCGGATAAACTATTGCCAGATTTAAAGGGCAAAAGCTTACGCGACAATAGTGCTGATCATTGAGCGGATGGAGAGTGTTGGCTTATCCGTTACTCCGGAGAACACGGAAGCTGTGCGTATTAGGAGGCGCCAAAAACAGGGCATGAATCACGTATGACGACAATCGTCTGAACGATATCGTGTCGAGATTGTCTTGCTTCATGAAAACCAAAAATTGTTTGATCGTTTGTGCGATATAGTCAACCCGATTCCAGTTTTACTTCACGTAACAGTAACAGTAACACATAACAGCAACACAATTGCATAAATCAGTGTTTTGACAACGTCGTTTTGTTAGTAGGTGTAGTATTCGTTTGTCCGCGTTTTGCTGAAATCAGACGTAGAATATCATCCCTTTCTGATCATACGCTACTACCTGAAAATATAGGCATATATGGCTTTCGACGCTTACTCCAACCAAACACTGTTTGGCCGGATTAGACGATTTATCTCAGAGGTTCCCAAACTTTTTTCTCGTAGACCCCTTTCAAAACTGTACTGGTTTCTGTGGACCCCTGCGGTTCATTTCTAACATATTTGTGGTATAGTTTATTTGTGTTAATACCATCATTTTTATTTTTATCGCTCTGAGTTTTGAAGTGATGCGAAAAATACTCATCAATGACATTTTTAAAACACAAAACTTGAAACAACAAAGCCGCAAAGTGGTTTACGTCTAACTTTAAATTTAGTAACTGACAATAGAGAAAAGACCGAATCTAGAAAAATCGATGATAAACGACCAAGCAAGCAAGAAGCACCAGAAGTGTTCCACCGTCTCATCCTCTTAAAGGAAGAATGGGCAAATGGAGTTTTCATTTACGCCTATCACAATCACGTGTTTGTGCCAGTCAGCAGTCCAATAAGAGGTCTGCAGTTCCGTGTGCTGAGTGAGAGCAATAAACTAGATAGACCTTCATAGATTGAAGGCAACATGAGTTTTGACCACCTACATCCCCTCGACGCCTTCCAATCATTGCTGATGGTGGCTTCGATAGTCGAAGTGGGGAGTGCTATAACTGGTTGCGGATCGAAGAATACACCGTCTAAGCCAACTGTGGCCCAATGGTCAGATGTCTCATTGCCACTCCCGAGTGACCTGGCAGCCAGGGTAAAGCAAGTCCGTTATATTTAATCGAGACTTGCATTGCCGAACTAGTTTGGGAGTACGTAGGTAGAGGGCTGGCCAATGCCTTAAGTGCAGCTTGGCTGTCACTGCAGACAGGTAAACTCCTTCCCTTCCACCTATTTTCGACAGCGTAGTCCTGGGCTTTGAGGATTGCAAATACCTCAGTCTGGAAGGCTGAAGCATATTCCCGAAGAGAAAAGTGAATCTTATCCCCATTAACTTCGAAAAGGACCCCAGATCCCAACTCTGAGTCAGTTTTGGAGGGATCAGTGAATATTTGACAATGTGTGAGTTAGGGATTAGTGCTTCCCTGAGAATCTCTTCAAAAAAGGGACTATCCTATAGCATTGAAAAGACACAAGTGCACAAATCCCTGCCGCCAGCAATTCCCGCCTGGCCTCACTCAGTTTTATAACAACTTTCGTTTCTTATTAGTGTGCAAGCGGCCTTTAAGGCTTCCCGGCGTATGAAGACACAAAGTGACGGTACTTTCTCACACCTTATTTTTCCGTTATTTGAATTTAAAAACAGCTATAATACGTGCCTTATTAGGTACATATGTTAAATTCCTTTCAAAATTCACCACTGGTACAGAGAGTATTTTTGAGGTCAACATATTTCTTAAGAGCTTAAATGAAAATAATTCAGTAATTATGTGAAGTTTAATATAAACAAGTAAGAGCAGCGCTGTCTTCGGCTATGCCGAATTCTTCATACCTTTCATGAACATCTGAAAATTTTACTTTGACAGATTACTACATTTGAAAAAAATTATATATTTACAGAATACATAGACAGAGGAGATACATATATTTATGAAAAACCATATCTAAACAATCAGAGGTATGGAAGATATACCTTATATAGCATCAATCTTAGTGATTTTCACTGCTGTGTGATCGGTATGTAAACCGGTAACACAATTTAATGGGTTTTGACTCCTACATAAAGGAGTCGTCATAACTGGTATCTGAACAATCAGAGGTTTAAGAGATAAAGTTTATACAGCATAGATTTTGACGATTTTCTCAGTAGACTTTGTATTATTATTTATACAATAGCTTACGAAATTTATCTGTTTTAGCAGTCCAAATAAAGGAGCTTGACAGTAAAACCCCATATCTGAACAATCAGTTGTATGGAGGATATAAATAGGCTACAGTTACCCGCTTTTTGTTAATTTTACTATAAACTTTCTGTTGGTAATTAGTGAAAATATTTCGAAATTTCATGTTTCTAGCCGCATATATGGAGAAGTTATAACAAAGAATCTCGAATCTGAACAATCAGTTGTATGTAGGCTTTAGGTAATAGCGACTCGATCTTCGTCATTTTCACTGAAAACATTATTTTGATAATGAGTGACAACAGTGCCAAATTTCATGTTCCTAGCTACTTAGATGTAGGAGTTATAACGAAAAATCTTATATCTGAACAATCAGTTCTATGGGAGCTATAGGTTATAGTGACCCGATCTTTGTAATTTTCACTTTANTTTGTAATTTTCACTGTAAGTATTCTGTTGATAATGGGTGCAAGTACTGCAAAATTTCGTGTTATTAGCTGCATAAATGGAGAAGTTATAACGAAATATCTCATATCTGAACAATCAGTTGTATGGGAGCTATATGTTATAGTGGCGCGATTCGTCCGCNCGATTCTTCCGGTTCCGACAAATGATTAATACATTATAAAAATACATCCACCTGCCAAATTTCATCCGGATATCTCGAAAAAAGAGAGACTAGATTGCATACAAACAGACGGACAGACAGACAGACAGACGGGCATGGCTAAATCGACTCAGCTCGACGTTCTGATCATTTAAGTATACATTTTAATGGGTCTATCTCTTCTTATTCTGGTACTTACAAACATCGGACCAAAGTTATAATACCATTTCTTGCTCATGAAAGGTATAAAAACTATTGCAAATATTTGCGAAATTCATTACACAGCGCCCAATTTCTGAACTTTTCACAGACTCTGTGCCAAAGTGGTATCTTCGCATTTTTGATCTTTTGATGCTGATTCTTCATCTAGATATATGTACATCTTCATATTTGTAGTGCATGTACTTATCTACAAACATACACAAGCTCGTATTACTTTGTTTCCATTCAATTCCTTCCATTTGGNTTTTTGATCTTTTGATGCTGATTCTTCATCTAGATATATGTACATCTTCACATTTGTAGTGCATGTACTTATCTACAAACATACACAAGCTCGTATTACTTTGTTTCCATTCAATTCCTTCCATTTGGACTTTTAGTAAATAAATATAAAACCTGCAAACTGATGCTCTTGCCTGTCGTGGCTTTCGAGAGAAACGTGATCCAGACAAAAATATGGCAATGTTCATAAGAATCAATGTGTGCACATCGAGGAAGACAGACACTGAAAGATAAAACAAAATCAGCTTTGCAACTGACGCTTACCAAAAATCTCAAATGAACTTTGTTGCTGATGACATCAGCCGTCTGCAATGCGCTTCACTGGAGTGCCTTAACTGGGCCGCAAAGTCAAAGTCTTGCGAACATCAGGTCTGCCAAAAATTTAGACCATGAAATCATTAATTAAAATGTGACACAACAACAAAAAGTAAAAACAAAAAAAAACAAATACCGAAAAGAGATTAAAGCAAAAGTTCCAAGAAGGGTGCACCGCCAATTGAAGGCAACAATCAACGGATGAACTTAAGCCACTTTTTGTGGCAAACAACTGTAGCCTGTTTATTTTGAAATGGTGAACGCCAATTTATGGCGAAATTTATTTATTTTCTGTCTGTGTACGTTCATGCACATACATATGTACCTACTTATGAGAATATGCATTTCCTATAATACATACTTTGTTGTGCATGCTCTATTTGTGTCCACGTATGTACACTTGTTTCTTCAGTGCATTTTAGATGCAAATTCGCCGTGAACATGACATCATTTTCGCGTTGCTTGCGATGGCGTCAAAGCGCAAGAGTGCAGCGTTCGACATTACATACATACATATGTATGTAAATACAATGTCCATACATGACACACACTGTACTGGTGACCCAAAAACCATTGACAGCTGTCATATGTAGTCGGAATTTCTCAAAAGGATTGAGCAGGAGAAGTATAGAAAAATGCACAATGCGATGGCCAATGAAATGAGTAAGCAAAAATACAAATGTAAATACATACGTTGATGGAAAGTACACAAATGTGCGTTCAGGTATGTAAATGTAGTGTCAACTGAGTTTAAAAGTAAGTCGTTATTATACCTTTCATGAGCATGAAATGGTATTATAACTTTGGTCCGATGTTTGTAAGTACCAGAACAAAAAGANTAACTCCTCTATCGATGTATGCAGATGTATTCAAAAGCAGTAATCTGTCAAAGTAAAATTTGCAGATGTTCATGAAAGGTATGAAGCCTTCGGCATAGCCGAAGACAGCGCTGCTCTTACTTGTTTTTTCTATAATTTAATTCGCAAAACTAATAAATTTGCATGGTATTAGCTTTTAAGAAGACACCATCTTCTTATGTATACATGTACCAGCAATAGCTATTTAAGTATTAGCAAGCTTGCGGCTTAAAATCAAATAGTCAGATTAATAAAGAAGCTATTTTACTTAATTGCTGGTTTTGTTGTTATTACCATGATTGTAATTTTTTACATTATATTAGAAAGATAATAGGCAAACATTAATCGTTTAATTTGGAACTTATCGTTTGAAAACTTGTAAACTCCACTTAATAATTATGAATTACTGAAAGTAAATTCAATTAAATTTATGAGCTTCATGCTTGTAAAAAGTTAGTTAGTTAGAATAGTACGTTTATTTTAAAGCCCATTTACCACCTGATGCCACCTATTGTGCCTCGCTATGATCGGGCGCCACGCAAGCCACAGACTATGTGGGACCGGTCGACAGGAAAAAACCCGAAAATTCACAAGAGATTTAGGCGACTTATGGAAGGTTTCAATCGATGTCCAGAAAGTACTTAAAATATTGAACGAAGTAGTGGGGATGGCGAACCCGAGCCTCGTCGATGACTTTGACGAGGTACAAACGGCAATTATGCGGCTGAAAACCAACAAAGCTGCTGAAGACGACGGCCTGCCAGCCGAGCACATGAACGCATACCCGACGACTAGAATTTCAGTGTGGTTTTCCCAATCAACCAGAAAAGCGACCCCGCTATCTGAGCTAAATACCGTGAGATGAGCCTTCTAAGTATAGGTTACGAGGCCTTATCAAGCATATTGTGTAAAAGACTGAAGTCCAACGTCAACTAACTGATTGTGCCTTGTCAATGTGGCCTTAGACCTAGTAAATCCGCAATCAAAACCGTTTTCGACAACACTAAAAGGAGTTGTCTATGCGAAATTGATACGACTGTGTAAAATGACATTGGAAAAATATTCAACCAGCTTCGTCAGAATTGCGAAAGACCTCTCCGAGCCGTTTGATACCAAATGGGGTTTCAGACAGGCAGACTCCGTGTCGGAAGATTTCATGCAAGTCGGAACTTGCTGGCAGTTGCAGAGTAAGAGTAAGGCCTGTTCTGCAGAAGGACTTGGCTTTATGTAGCATTTCCAATTGGTGTCAGTCGGCACAAAAGAGTTACGACTGGAGCGTTTTGTTGAACTCTGCTAAAATCGTTTAGAGCGCTAAACAAGAAGAAGAAGATTTGCATGATGCATTATAAGATCCACAGCATGCCTAACGTCATTTCAGCAACAAATCCTAGGTAAATCCTTTCCATCACGTCAAATCCTCAACCCTAACCGTAAAAAAGTCGTCTGCAACTACGCGTTTACAGCGCCAAATAAGAAGAAGAACATGTAAGGGGCGTACAAGGGCCAAGAAAGTCTTCAAAAACAAATGCTTCAACCATGCTGCTGAATTTTCACCAAAAGATGAGGATAATAAAGTCTACGAATAATTAAAACGTCGTGGAAACCTGGTGCTAAGAAGAGCAGGCCTTAATTTAAATCCGTCAAAAACGGTAGTTTTTTTTTTCAAAGAAAACGAAAATTTCCCGGCTACAAATTCCTTCATTGAACGTTGTAGCGCTGAATTTTTCGCTGGGCTTTATTCTGAACAGAAAGTAAGATTAGTAGCGCAATGTAGAAGAACAAGAAATCTATAATTGCTCTGTACGCCTGTAAATCAGCAATAGAGAGAAATGGGGATTGATGCTTTACATTGTGAACTGGATGTACGCAGCGGTTGTGCGTTCCATTCTCTTCTACGACATCAAGGTTAGGCGGCCGTCTGAGAATAAATCTGCAATAAAAAACAAACTATGATAACGGTAGCCTTACCGTCAATGCCGACGTAAGCCCTAGAGACTTTGCTTCACTTTCTACCTGGGAACTTACATATCGACACCTGAGTGGAAGATCGACCCATCTCATCAGCCAGTTCGAAAACGCCCTATCTCAGAAAACTTTTCAAAACCATCCTACTTCAGAATTTGATTGAAGAAAGCCCTATTTCAGAATTTTATTGAAGAACATACTATCTTAGAATTTGGTTGAAGAACACGCCATCTCAGAATTCGGTTCGAAAACCCCTTATCTCAAAGGGCAATGTGCTGAGATAGCGCGTTTTCAAACTGGCTGCCGAGATAGGCCGATCTTCCACTCAGGTGTCGATATATTTATGGTATTTATGGCAAGTTGTAATGCTATCAGATTAAACGCGTTGATTAAGTGGAGCGTTGTGATGTTCGGACACTCTAGAAGTTTGGAGATCTTCTAGTAGATTTCAGGCTCCTGGACTACACTGTCCAGAGAAATCATTTACAAACAAGAGTCCCCTCAAGGGTTGAAAGGGAGGAGGGTTCAGACCAGATCTTGTACTCTGATTCAGCAACATCTACCCTACTACAAATTAGATCTGAAGTTGGGAAGTGGGGTATACTCACAAGATCACTTACGTATCCTCATTTTTGGACTGTCAGATACTTTCAGCGTTTATGCAGGCTGAATTAACAGAAATTAACGAAGCTGCAGTGGATATATTTTGTAATAAATTTAATGGTGAGAAATGGAATGCAGACTTACTGTAAAAGAGCTGTCAAGTAGCCTTATTGTCTCATATCTTCTTGCAAACTCCGGCTGGAGAATAAGTATATCAAAATAAATACAATATGGTATAGCAAGACATATATGGCCTAAGACGGATAAGCGTAGATCTGGCACTCTCCTCCGCTTAGAGCGACCAATTTTCCGGCATGTAATTCGAGTTCATGCTGGGCATTGTCTGATGCGAACCCACGCCATTACACATTGGTATGCAATCAAGTGATTACTGTCGTAGCTGTCGTGATGTGAAAGAAATTGAAAGCATAAAGCATTACCGATACAAATGCCCCGCATTGGCGAGGCTAGTCAACGCTAGTTCCTCCATTATTATTTTGAATGGATTCAGCTAGTATCTACAATATTGTTTGCCTTATCAGACCTAAAAATTGGTCTTATTTCTAAGGTAAGAAGAGGGGCAAGGAGTCTTTAGTGCGATCTGAGATTGCCCTTTTCATGTGCTGGAAGAAGGCAGCCAAGATAGCACAACTAAACCTGACGAATGCCCTTTAACATTTCACCAAGATTGAACTAAACAAACGATTTCCGATAATTATATCAGACAAGAAAAAGTCCACTCTACATTTCCTTCCAATTTCATAGAAATATGAACAGCTATCGGTGCACATAAACAAACATATTTATGGACATTTACAAGTATGATACTTCAAAATCTTCTACTTTCAGCCAGACTCTATAAACTTAAAAAAAATTATTTCAATGGGTGTAAAATGCAAATGAATTGAACTTAAAAGTAACACAAATAGCCCTTGAAAATAATATAAACAAAATTATTAATACAATGAACTCTATCCGACGCCAAACATACAAATTTAAAAGCACCAACCACTATTAAGAACACACAACTTACATACATATGTATGTATAGTAAATCGGAAGACTTAATTTCCATTCACGATTCACATATTTTGTATCGGACAAGGCAGTTCAAAAGAAAAACTACTAAATTATTAATTTGTATGTAAATAATATATACATACATAAGTACATGGATTTGAAAGAAGAAGTGACAAAAAGTGGGTGCGAGCTTAAGCTTAAGGAACAATTGAAAATTGTGGTGAGACTATAAAAACGACCGCCCAAAGTGTATTCATTGCATTCATTGTAGACAATTGCAGCCACAACAAAGCGCTGCGAGACACGCAGTGGGCGTTGATGGTGTTGCAAGTTATGTGCATGTCACAAAAGTTACACAATTCTCTCTTTAAAAACTTGATGCTGATGCATACTTGAGTAGAATTAAACTAAGAGAAAACTCGCAAGCTGGTTTTTGCTTCTGCTGGCGTGAGAGCTACCAAATGCTGCATTCAACGGCATGTTGTAAAAGAAAATTAAGCGATTTTGTTCCATTCGATTGCATCGTTGTCAACTGAGTTAATTTATATTCGTCAGGAATAACTAATATAACGTGCTGTTCAGATAGAAGTAACCAGTGAATGCATATTTCAAACGGATGGATAAATTCAAGGAGGCATTTTACTGCCAAACGTAATTTTTTGTAACCCTTTCCACGCAACAGTTTTTGAGTCTGTTTTCAGGCTGTGTTAAAAGGTGTAACGTCTGCTCTGGCCAGACACTCCTTTACTTGCCTTAGGAAGAAGTATTTTTTACTTTCAGTGTCCATTCGATCAGTCAGGGGCTTTCAGAACATTCTAAACCTGTCACCAGGATTGCTGTTCCCTTTTGGGAGTAACGGCGGACTTACAAAAGTTGAGGTATTACTCCGGTGCCCTGATTTTTTATTTATTCTGTCGTCTAAAAGATTCGACTTAGCTAGCGACCAAAGAAGTACCGTGTAATGAATTAGCACAATCAAGCACCGTATCCCTGCGTGGGTCGAAATGCCGCCGAATGATACAGCGCTTAAGAATCCTATAAAAAAATGCGGGTGCCTCAATAAGAATGTCTGTTGATAAGGCTACGGTCTCCTCGAATCCATCGCCAGCAAGTCTAAATCTTAAGAAGCTAGTACCAACCTGGCGAGTGGGATCATTTGCAGCCTGAACCCCAGCAACCAAAGGAGGGACCGATGGCTTCAAGCTCCACACGGGCACCAGCAACCCAGCTGGTAAGGGAAACCTTATACACTCAACGGCTTTCGAACCAGCCGCTAGGCAGGTACCGAGTTTTCTATCTTAGGGACAAGAACCATGTCCGTAAATCTGCCATTAGATTGCTGAAGTAGACTGGAAAGAGCAGTAATTCTGGAATGAGAACGAACTGGTGAAGCGAACGAAGGGCAAACTATCTGCAGGTATTAGACTGAGGGAAAAACGTCAGCAAATCATTATCAAACCCGGGCTCCACTACGTATCAGGGATCTTAAAGATTATATTCCTGGCTTATCCTCCAATTGCGACACGGTCCATCAACGACGCCACCACAGAGCATTTAGTCCTGTCAATGCTTTAAAAGGGCCCGAAAGATAACGTGATGGCATGCTGGTCCAGCACCTGTAGAGAGAGACGCAGATCTCACATTAAACTATGAAAATAAACTATCTATAAGCTAAAGGAAATATTCCTCGGGATTTAGAGACTGCGTACAGGAAAGACATTTCCTATAGACTAAAAGCTGGAACATGGGTCTCTGAATACGTATTTTTGAAACGAATTCGAAAGTCCAATGATTCATTCAAAAGCCAAGATTGAAGAGTAGTGAAGTTCAGTAATGTTGGAGATCAGCAGCGATGTCAGGCACGTAGTAAAACAAAAATGAAACTGTGATCAAGTTTTAGAAAAGTGCTTTCACTCCGTCATCATAATATTCAAATATCCAAAGGAATAATGAAATGGAAGATATTTCTTTAAGACTTACTAATCATGATAAGTATGCTAAAATTTTTACTAGAAAAAATAATGAATGCTGATTTTTGCAAAAAGGCATCGAGCCCTCCGATTTTGAAGCTACATCTTGTTGAAGACGAACATGCTTTTATGATAACTGCCCTACTGGATATTTGCTGGTAAAAAATTTACAATTGTTCAACAAATAGACAAATAGTGATGAAATTCAAATGAATAAGCTAAGCTGATTGCAATTACCTGGACTCTCCACTCCCATTATTGCATCTGAATCTTCTATGCATAGTTGTAATTTATCAAATGCAATGGTTAGTATGTAATGGCACAGGCATGAAAAATAAGTAGATATTATGTGGATTAGTATTGAATGCAATTTGGAACTTTGAATTACATACATACATATATGTATGTATGTATGTATGTATGTATATGTAACATGCTTCTTAAAACTTACTTTCTGGTATTAAAATTCATGCATATTCATGCTAATTTATATAATTTGTATATAAGAAATTAAACCACTAACCAGCGAATATTAATTTGAAAACGTGGTGCTACACAAAACTAGAAAAGAAATACAATATAACTTTCACCAATTTTTAGCTGATCTATACAGATTTTAATTTGTTCATTATAATAAATATCTGCATGAGTAAGTATTATCTATTGTAATTTAGTTTTCAAAATAACATACTCTTCATGCTTTGATACTTTTACTATTTTCAAATTGTTCACTAATGCAAACCTAATAATCATAAAAGAATGCTATACAATTTGCAGCTATTTGCCGCGCTCTCTTTACAAATATTATGTAAATATTTTCTGCACACATTTATTTTTTTTTGTAACGCTTGACTAATGATAGATAAGTGTTCATCTATCTTCGACATGGCACCAACAAAAAACAACAATGGCATGGCACAGCAGCAGCAGCAGCCGTGGCAAAAGCAGCCAGCCAGCGCCAACTTGTATATAAAAGCCGAAGCAAAATTTTACCATGCAATGATGAGCAATAGTGCAACAACAAATGTATGTTGATGCACTTATACATATGTGCATGTATGTATGTACATTAGACTGCACCACCAAAAAATGTTGCAGTTTTTTACACGGGATTACAAAAGCTATAACATTTGAAGACTTCCGCCAAAATATTTCTGAAAAATATTAACAGTTACGTGAACTGGACCGATTTGAAAATACCTCAAAAAATTGAGTTTTTATAAGTAAAAATAGTTTCTTAAAGGATATTTTAAAAAAAGTCCCCTCCGATGACACCAAAGCTTAAGCTTAAAAATCTGCATAAAAATAAAAAATAAAAATATGTCAACGGAATGCCAATAATAATATTTTTAATACTTTTTTAACTTTTTTCAAAGATTGGTTTAAGAAAACCTTGATTAACTGGACCAAGACTTATGAGGTACCATTGGAATGGTACCTACTTTATTTCTTTGAAAAAAAAAACCATTTCACATCGAAATTTTTTCTTTTTCAAAAACCAACGCATCTTAATTCAATCATGAATTACGCTCGTTCATACCTTTCTCTTTCATAGTGATGTTTATTTGCAAAGAAATAAAAAGGGTGAGAGAAAACCTTTCTACAGATACCTTACAAGTTTAAATCGGTAAATTTTTGGCTGAACTATTGAAGTTTTTCTTAAACCAATATTTGAAAAAGGTAATAAACAGCATCAAAAAACATTTGATTACGTTGAAAATTAATTTTTATTAATTTTTAATATTTTTTAAGCTTAAACTGTTCTGTTATCAAAATTTTTCAAAAAATCCTTTACGAAACTATTTTTTATTCATAAAAAACTCAATTTTTGAAGGTATTTTCAAATCGATACTGCTCACGTGAATCTTAATATTTTTCCTAAATATTTTGGCGAAAGTCTTAAAATGTAATAGATCTTATAATACCGATGGAAAAACAGAACCGATTTTTTTTCTATGGGAGTGATGCACTCTAATGTACATACATACATATGTGTGCCATAAACACAGGTGCCAAGTGTTCAGCTACATCCTGACTTTCCTTGACTACTCGTACATCGCAGCTATGTGATTTTTGACTTGTGTAATTGTCAGAAATGCTTTTCAACAGATTTACATTTTATGTTATTTATTTAAAAATAAAATATGCAGTTAAAAGCATAGAAAAAACAAAGCAAAGCAACAATACGCAACGCATAAAAATAAGCAACAAACAATTTCAAAGTCAAAATTGCATTTTCTTTTTTTTCTTCATAAAAACAGATCTAAAATATATGTATGTACATTGTGAATGTGTTCCGCTTCGGTCGCCAGCCTTCAAGCAAAAGGCGGTAGTCGTTGCTAGCACATATTTAGTTGGCAATCGGTGGAATGCATGGCCATAATAACTACATGAATGAAAAGTTGGCTTCGTGGGCAGATGGATAGCCAGCTTGTGAGCTTTTCGGTTGCAAGCAAACAAACAATCGCAATGACGCAGACAAACAATAAACATGATCATGACATAATAAAAAGAATGTGGGGGTGTCGAGAAGTATTAAGAGAATATCACATACATATGTTTGTATGTATGTATTTATATACAAATTAAGGTATGTGCATTGCGGTGTCCAGCTGACGGCTCCCATCTGCTTTATATCGCTTTTTTCATTGGCAACAAAGCAATAAATTGCATTGGTTGCTGTATAATCAAACTGTTTTTGTTTTAATCCAAATTCTACTTTAGTTCTCGCATTCAACCCAATATTATTTGATAGATGATCTCTGAATACTATTTATTGCTTTAATGTAATGGCCACTAACGAAAAACAAAATTTTAACACCGAGTCAAAACGAACCGTGTACAATCACATTTTTTTAATAAAAATGTGCATATCCACAAATATTACTATTCGACCAAAGATTGGGCTTCGGTATTCGGTCTATTCGGCTGATTTTTTATCTGCGGCCTGCGCCCAAAGAAGCCAAGCTTTCACCAATGCCGCTGTAAAGGCGGATTCACCCACCGTTTGTGTACGGACAACGTTTTATTTGCTCTCAAAACATTTATGCCGGAGAGGGTGCAGAAGTACGGTTAACCGTTCAGTTCCGCAGATTTTATTTTGTTCTGAAGCAAAAAGATGATGACATTGTTGCCTGTTGATTGCCACTTACACAATATGTTAGTGTTTGGCCAAGTTTCTCCTACGATCTGTGGCATTCGTATTCAAGTTGTCACACAAAGAGCGGAAAGAGAAGTACAGTTTTACTCTAACTCCGAACGGCGATTGTGTTTTTAGTAGGAGCTGATATACAGCAGAAATACACTCGGAGGTTTGACATAGCCTGCCGAGGCGCGACCGCTTTTAGAAAAAAACTGTTTTGATTTTAATTTTTGGATATTGTTTTGAACCGGGCTTGAACCCAAACAGGTCTTTTTTTGTTAAGCGGTCGCCCCTCGGTAGGTAATTGCAAACCTCCGAATGTATTTCTGCAAAGAAAAACAGCTTTTCTTAAAAATAAAATCGCTGTACGGAGTTGGCTTAAAACTTTAGCGGGATAGAACTTGGCAGGCGAGGGCCCCAAAAGCTCTGCCGACAAATTGCGGAAGAACTTAATGATCTTAGATCTATGGGAACTAATTAAAAGTCTCATGAAATTCATGTAGAATACTAATTCTTTTAAGGGAAATGGGGGTTATTGTAATATTCCCTGTTGTTGTACAAAAGGTCTGAATGAATCCAGCTTACACACTTTACACAAATGTTTATAAATACGACTAAAACAGTATTTCAGTGCAAAATTTAATAAAAATTTTTTACAGATGGTTTTTAAAGTAAGGAATTTAAAAGGGTATGTAATAAAATAAGTTTCGAAAAACTTAGTAAATTATTAAAAATGAAAGGTCAACCTAACGAACTCTCTGCACAATACAACAACGATAATATACATCTCTACTGTATAAATATGTACACATGTATTCCAATGTTTTTGTGTTTGATTTGCTTTAGCACAACGAAACAACTTCATGCAGCACTCACCTTCATTCACGTAGCCGCCCTCCATCGTTCCAAACGTGTACAAATTGTTGCCACGAATTTTGTTGTTGTTAATGCCTTTACAAAACTGATGTGTCGTTGGATTTTCTATATGTTTGCTTTTTCAACAGTTTAAATATTTTTCTTGAAAACAACTTTGAATCTTTTACTAATTCCCGTTAAATAAGAACAGCAACTTGAGTTTTGTTTTTTCCGGCTGCAGTGGTGTTTTCCGCACTTTCTCAACGCACTCAGCACCACTCAACAACCACTTGGATTTTTGGAAATTCTTTCAATTCTCAATAATTTTCACAAACTTGCCTTTCTTTCATTGGGCCCGAAAGTGGAGGATTAAGAAAAACACACAATTTTTTATGGGCCTTAAACACGATGTGTATGTAATCTTGCCGACGGGTGCACCAGCTTCCCACTTTCGTGGCAATGCAGGCAAGCTCTAAAATAAACACAAAGTGGCACACTTAAGATCCGATTCGATCGGAGGCGACAACGAAGAGTTCATTTCATTTGCATTTCACAATAATTTTCACTTTAGACCGCTCCCTCGAGAAAGCACTAAAAATAGGAATAAAAAGCAAAGCAAAAAATTTAAAATACGTTAAAAAAATGAAGTCCAAAAAAAAAAACTATAAAAAAAATTGGGGAATCAAGTGGCATATAATCGAGTGGTGGTGGGCAGTAAATGTGGCGCTGCAGCCACAGCAAACACAAGCAATTGCTTGCAATGAAATTGCGCGCACCAACTGTACGAGTAAATTGGGATTACGGCGTCACATGTGCAATAAGCTGATTTAAAACGGACAGCAGGCAGTTGTTTTCGTGGCAAATGCCGTTGGATTTGGCAATGGCGTACAGAACCTGCAAGTATTGATTGAATTTTAAGTATCTAGATGTTTGCTCGAGCATTGGAACAACTCGCATACGATTGTTGCTGACTTTTAAAATTTCTTGCGATTTATTTGCTCCCTGTGCGGATTTTTCAATCTTCTAATTGTTGTGCTCAAGCGGTTAGCTAACAAAAAAGGGAGAGCATAATATTTTTTATGGAAAAAAAACAAAAATTATTTTGGCTATTGTGACCTAGCAAATGCATTTGAGGTCCAAGGCTGTACCTAAATATTACTTCATAACACTTCTCAATGAAATATACACACGTATGTACATACATATCCTATGTATGTTAGTTGTATCGGAATGATCCATAACTTGATATATGTATGTATTTCTTTTCGTCAAGATCGCAACCTGGAATGAAGAAATAAGAAAAAGTTGTAACATGTGTTTACGGATATTTATGTTTTTGTGGTATAAATTCAAAATTATTAAACTGCTAAAGAGTACACTGAGAAAAGAGTTTAGTTACGTCAACTAAATATGTTTCCTCGATCAATGTTTTTCTTAAGGCTGATTTTCACTATGTCAAATTCAATGGCATGTCTCTTCAAATAAGTGAAAACACATTGTCAGGTTTACCCATTGATTTAAATCAGAATAGGTATTCAGGCGTGTGCACGTACTGCTAAAAGGGCTAACTCTCCTTTTTGGCCCTTAATATAATCGGTAAAGGTATGAAAAAAGAAGATAAAGTTGTATCAAAATATGTTGCCAAAATTTGTAGTCAAAATATGACATAGTGAAAACCAGCCTTTATATGTATTTACAATATGCGTAACCGCTCCTTTGTGTGATTGCATGAGCGTGAGATTGTTGTTGCAAGTGTATTTATTGTACAACTAGCAAAAAGAAGATGCAGCGAATGCACATAAGTGCGAATTACCATATTAAGTATTTGTTTATAGGTACCAAATTTTGTTCTTAGGGAAATATATTTTGCTGACGGACCTTTTTCTCACAGTCTAAAAATTAGTTGAGTTGTACATATAAGATTTGTAATTAGTGTAATATGTAACATTCAATATGAACCATTCTTTTTTAAGTCGGACGGATTTCGTAAAAATAAAAATTATGTCATGTCTCCGATTCGCTTCAAATTTTTTTTTTGTGGGTTCTATACAAGAAATAAGCTAACACGTATTCGAGGAAATTTTAAAAATTTTTTTTTTCGGAGATGTAATCTCAAAATTTGCATTTTTTCGTGGTTCTGACTAATCATGTACTTTTTTAAATCGCTATATCGGGTTTTCTGCTCATCTTAGAGACCTCATCTTAACGCCGTTTTAAAGCTTAACATTTCTATATATAAGATGGCCAAGATTGTCCCAAAGCTAACTTAGCAATTAACAGCTGAACTTTTTGATGTTGATTTGCATAAAGAAGTCCAGTAAATTAGGGATTTAAAATTATACTATATATATTGTTTAATTCTCTATAAAAACGTGGTAAAAAATGGGGGGTTTTCAAGAATTTTTAAAATAATATGACGAGATGGTTTATATTGTGAGAATCAGCAATTTTTTGTAATTTATTTTCGAAAACTTCTGATGAGATATATTTAGTAAGGTGTAAAATATCGGGTTTTTGCAAACAGTAAAATTATATTGCGGATTCCAATAGAATGCCTATCCAGAAATAATATGTACAGCAAGGTTTTTCTGTAAGGCGACAAACCCCTAGAAATGGGCGTGGCAATTGCAGGACTAAAGTTAGCAAAACGCGGATTTTATTGCGGATTTCGGCAGAATATTGCGGCCTCAATTTTAGTCCGATTTCAACAATTTTCAACGGTATGCTTTTATGTGGCAAGCACAATAACCATACCGAGCTTGGTACAAATTGCTAGAACGGTTAGCGAGATACATATATGTGATCACAAGTGGGCGGTGCTACGCCCATTTTCCAAAATTTTGTCATAAACGTATTTCTTGGTAAAGAATTGTTGCAATCATCAATTTTGAATAAATTAGCTTCAATATTTACTGATTTATCGAAGATTTTGTATTTCTCGAAATTACCGTTATATGGGATGTGGGCGTGGTTATTGTCCGATTTTAAAAAGTTTCGGCGATTTTTTATGCTGTACCAAGGCCAACAACTGTGCCAAGTTTGGAAGAAATTGGTGCAGCGGTTACCAAGATATACACATGTAACCATAAGTGGGCGTGGCTACGCCCATTTTCCAAAAATTTATAATATTCTTATTTTTCGTCTAAAAATTATTGTAAATATCAATTTTGAGTGAATAATCTTCAGTAGTTACTAAAATATCGCAGTTTTCGTATTTCTGAAAATTACCGTTATATGGGAAGTAGGCGTGGTTATTGAGCGATTTTAAAAATTTTCGGCCATTTGGTATGTTATGCGAAGGCCAACAACTGTGCCAAGTTTGGAAGAAATTGGTGCAGCGGTTACCAAGATATACACATGTAACCATAAGTGGGCGTGGCTACGCCCATTTTCCAAAAATTTATAATATTCTTATTTTTCGTCTAAAAATTATTGTAAATATCAATTTTGAGTGAATTATCTTCAGTAGTTACTAAAATATCGCAGTTTTCGTATTTCTGAAAATTACCGTTATATGGGAAGTAGGCGTGGTTATTGAGCGATTTTAAAAATTTTCGGCCATTTGGTATGTTATGCGAAGGCCAACAACTGTGCCAAGTTTGGAAGAAATTGGTGCAGCGGTTACCAAGATATACACATGTAACCATAAGTGGGCGTGGCTACGCCCATTTTCCAAAAATTTATAATATTCTTATTTTTCGTCTAAAAATTATTGTAAATATCAATTTTGAGTGAATTATCTTCAGTAGTTACTAAAATATCGCAGTTTTCGTATTTCTGGAAATTACCGTTATATGGGAAGTGGGCGTGGTTAAAGTCCGATTTCGCCCATTTTCAATACCAACCTACCTTGGATTAAGGGAAACCTACATACCAAATTTCGTTGAGATATCTCAATTTTTGCTCGAGTTATCGTGTACACGGACAGACGGACAGACGGACAGACGGACAGACGGACAGACGGACGGACAGACAGACATGGCTTAATCGATTTCTTTTTTCATCCTGATCATTTATGTATACATTTGTCTATATCTATCTCGATTCGTTTTGCCTGTTACAAACAACCGTTATGTGAACAAAGTTATAATACCCTTGTGCACAAGTGCGCTCGGGTATAAAAATAAACACAAGAATACTTTAACACATTGATAAATAAACATGCTAAAAATTTTCGGCCACCAACAAACACATTATCATTTCAGTTTATAATATTGTAGATAAGCAGATATGTTGAAATGCACGAAAGAATATGAGTGTGGTAGTTATTGTGAAATCATCCTATCCTATCCCAGACTGTGCGCTTGGTGCCGGTGCTTTTGACAGCACTAACTCAACGTCCAAGAAGGCTTTTGTTGTTTACGTTCCAAGCGAAAATAAAATCTCTGCATGCATTACTGATTTGTATACACACATGGATGTACAGATAAGTGCTCATCGTATATCTGCCAACGGACTAGGTTGGGATTTATTGCAGCTCGCAGGGCACTAGACCCCGCGAGTCGCCACCACCCGCCAATCTTCATCAGCACACGCCAGTGCCATTGCCAACACATTGCCTGTATATGCACGTCTAATACGTAGCAGGGGAAAAGTGTCTAAAATTAGCAATGCTTGCAATTCAACTGCAGCGGCAGGAAGATATTGCAGATATTCGCGCTATGCATATTTGCATCTAAAATATGCATAGACACAACGCAGCCTGGTGCATTCGTAAATTTGAGCACTTTTGTCTTCATAAGTAGGCTGTAATATGCTCGAGTGTGCCTTGACATTTGTGCGCTGCACTTTCGGCTCTTGTGAGAAATTGTAATTAGCCACAAAATGAGACAAGTTCAGTGGAATGAGATTTAAGTACTTGCAAGGCTTGCTCGTAAATACGTTTATATGCATGCATGTATGGTATGTATGTGCTTTTGTATAACTAGCAAAATGCAGTGGCGACAGCAGTCAGTCAAAAATAGTCAATGCTGTCAAACTGTAGCGCCCGGTTGGCATACCGAGTTGAGTTGCCAAGCGGATTGTATTTAAAAATGTGTCATTTGATCGTATCCACATTGGCATTATACAAACATATGTATATGTAAATACGTACATTGTACATGCAATAGCTATAAATAAGGCTTGCTCCATATACTAGTCCGCGCCTAGGGATCACTAAAGGCCCAATTAGCTTTGCATGTACATAGTTTATTACTAAATACACTGCCTAACATGGAACTTGTTGCCCTTTGGTGTCTACGTAAAGAGGCCGAAAACTAAATATCGGAATAGCCACTCCACACTCAAACGGTAGTCAGCGAATTATTTGAGTGGTCGGCCAGAAAGATTAAATAAAGTCTCCCTCAGGGTGGTGTCCTTTCCCCGCTTCTGTTTAATTCATAACACAACCTCTCATAAACAACAACCTCTGGACCTTACGGTGTAAATTCACAGGGAGTCTCGACCTACACTGACTGCCGACCTGTGAATGCCGTTTTGGCCGCCTGACATGGACGAGCCAGAACTTCGTCTACCTCGGAGACTCGCATCACCATAATCTAACTTCGCTGTGGATACTGCAGCAGGCTAAACTAAGTGCCCAGCATGCGGAGAGTCACCTTATGACACGCAACACCTCTTCGCATGCTTTCTAATCCCCACTCAACTAACGCCCCTCTCCCTATCGACCAACCCAGTTGGAGTGGCACACTTCCTGGGTCTCCCTAACATTTCTAATACCTATTTGTCCTTAAGAACCACACAATTTTTTTTTTGTTTTAGTTTACATTATTTTTGTTGTATTTTAAACCCGCGGTTCTATGCATATTACCCCGAAAGTCAGCGATGGGTATTATAATTGTTTAAGTAATTAAAGTGCATTTAAATAGATAGTAAAACATAAGTAGCTTTAAAGATATATGTATGTGCATATAAGCCACGTAAGTATTTTGCGAAATTAAAAGATATCCCATAAAATATGCACACAAAACAGCTTGTTTTTCTAAATTTGCACTTTATTTAATCACGCGACCAAAAGAAAAGTATACAAGCCATTAGCTCTATTAACGCGGCAAAAAAAAGTGCTAAAAACGAAAAATATTTACTTTTCACACATTTGCTAAGTGACTTCATGTGCTTCGTTGTTACTGAGCGCAGAAAATTCATCTACAGTGGTCGAACAAACTTTAGCCGCACCACATTTTGAGAAGTTTTAACATATTATTATTATTTTTTTTTTGTTATTTAATATTCGTTATTTTTTATAAAAATATATTTTGTTTATTTTTTAACAAAATCCGTGTAAAACCAAGTTTCAAACTTTGGGCAATATTTAAAAAGATGTTTGTTCCATTTGCTTCCATATAACGAATACACAAAATATATTTTTATTCGGAAGAAAACCATAACATCTTCGACAAAAAAATTCTAATAAATCAACGGTAATTTTTAGCCATTTGAAACTTTTCCTTATTCTACTAGATTTCAATGGGTTGCAAAATTGCATACTCAGAACCTTTTTAGGAAGTTTACTTAAAATAGCTCGAAATTTTTACGAAAGTTTGTCGTACTTTCTTTTAATATTGCACAAAGTATACGGACTTTGTTAAAGAACGAACTATTTTTATAAATAAATAATTAAAATTAAAAATAATATTAAGATAAATGGTAAAATCTTGTCAAAATGTAGCGGTAGCGGTAATTCCAAATAGTTTTTAATTAGTTAAAAATATTTTCTATAAAATTGAGAGATACAACATTTTCTTATTTTGATTAAAATTGTTTTCTGAAATTAAAAAAAAGAAACCATATTAAATTACAAAAAAAAAAATAATACGTTAAAAATGATTCTGCTTTCCAAAGCTATATTGAACTGTTAAATTGACTAACGGTATACGTACATATGTCGTCACAATATGAAATAGTGAAGGCAAGCCTGTAGTATTATTTGTAATAACACAAGGGTTAATATTAGCTCTATGGAAACTAACTATAAGCAAATAAATAAAAAATATATAGCACTGGAATACATACACATCCACTAAAATATTATGCAAATAAATTGCAAATTAAGTTGTCTCACCACAAAGCTCCTCTTCGTATTCAAATGCTTTAAATGCTCATGCATATGTAGTAATGTTTAAGTCAATATATACTATGAAAATGTGGGTATAATTTACATTTTTCGTACATATTATAAATACATGCATATATACACATTAGTCCATATGTAAATATGTAGTTATATATGTTTTGATGACTTCATGACGTGGTGAAGTACTAGTATCTTTTCGCTCATAGCCGCCTATCTTTAGGAAAATTAAATTAAATATGTAAACTATCCGAAATAAAATGTATGAACTCATAAAGTGAAAATATACAACAACAGTCTAATATGTAACTATGAAATACTCACTCATGCGAGAGATACTGGTACATATATTATAGTAGGGTGAATAGTATTGTTTAAATATACCTAAACAGATACCACTAGTTTACAGATTCGTACTTTGTGAAATATTCTTTAAAAATTATTTTATTTTATGTGCTCTTAGCTCTCGGTATGGGAAAAATTTAAGTTAAGCCAGCAGAAAATTTGTAGCTGATTCATATGTACACTGAGGGAAAAAAATATTAAAATCAAATAGAAACGTAATTGATTTTATTATAAACGTCAACGAAAGTACTGTATATTGGTAAATATTCAATTCAATTACGCGCATATTAAAATGACCGCGTTCATACTGAAAAAGCATCCGCGAAGTGAATAATCAAGACAAAAACTAAAAAAAAAAAAATATTTAATTTGCATGTTGCCCGCAGTGGAATTCGAACCCGACCATCTCCGGATATCAACAACTTGTGGCAAGCATCTTTGCGCACTCAGCTACACCCGGGCATATAAATTTGCTTTCGAATGTTGAATATCCATCAACACCACATGTACATGTACATGTACTATGTATGTATGTGTGTGTTGTCGCCGCTCTCAGAGCGGCGCTGCATGCTTGGGGTGCGTATGTACACTTGCATATACATACTCAGATGTGAACAGTCAAATACGTGCGTAATAAATTTTGTATGAAAATATTATTTTTAAATACGAACATTTTTAAACGATAATCAAATATAAAGTATTCATTTTTACTATGCATTATTTCCCTCAGTGTACAAATGAACATTTCTGGGTTATTTCAGTACCATTTCGGGACTACTTAGCTACTGATAGTTTGGGAGATTTGTGACCCTGTTAAGGGCTAATTCTGCAACATTTCGGGACTAGTTCGGGATACCTTCAGGCCTAGTTCAGAACTGTTTTAAGCAACAAGTTCGGGGCCATTTCGGGACTAGTCCAGGGCTATTTCAGGAACATTTTGGGACTAGATCGGGATCATTTTGACACTGGTAAGGGACTATTTCGGGTCCGTTTCAGGCCTTGTTTGCGATCATTTCACGCACAAGTTCACAACTTTTTCAGAGCTACTTCGCGATAATTTCGTGGTAGTTCGAAACTAGTCACGAAATGAGTCCTCAACTATTCTTGAAGTGTTTATGAAAAAGTCTTGTACTGAACAAAACCGACAAAATGAATAAAATAAAATTAGATAATGTTTAACTTCTAACCTATTTATGTTTGCAACATCATCTTAAGCCATAAGCGAAAATAATTTGTATTTTCTTTTGAAACGGTTTGATTTGTCGCCACCTATAACGACACTTACGAAAAGTTAAGTTTTGACCAACCGCTAACACAGCTTTTCATATTACAGATTTGCCAAAATATTAACTTTACTTAAGTTACATACGTTATCTCTAGACTAACTGAGCTATTATGATTACGATAATGAGAGTATGACCGATAGTCGAAACACAAAAGTTGTCTCTGGAATTTAATTTTCGACTAATATATAGATCCACTCAAGGCGAATTCATACAAGGTAGTATCGATTCTACAAATACATACCAAAATTATATACATATATTTTGCTTTTTGCTTTTAGTGAGCCATTGTCATATTTCAGCTGATCTTCCCTGAAGAAAGAAGCGACAAAGAAAATATAAATACTCTCACGTTTCACTCACTAACTAGCGAAATAGAAAAATTTGACAGTTACACACAACGCCACCTTATATGAAAACGCTTTGGCTCTATGCTCATTTTGTAACCGGTAAATAAAGTTGAAATAGAAAGTTTTGTTAATAAAACTTTCGGTTCCAAAATTACCGTAACGTTTAGAATGAGCCCGTAAATGTCAGGGACGACCGAACATAACAGTTGTTGATGAAAACTGTAATTGAAAAATTCACTATGAAGGAAATGTTCTATAACTAACTGGCATATACCAATCGATTTATTTTTTCACCGAGAATCAAATTTAAAAATTAAGTTTTATTCATAACTCTTATTTAAAATTAAAAATCCAAAATAACAATTATTTTTGACTTTTATCTAAATAATCTGTAAATAACAGTTTTTGATTTTAATGATATATTTATTAGATAACAGTTATTGAAGACTATATTTTATAAAAGTGATCTATAAAATTCAGTCAACGACTTTTATTTTTTAAGTCGTACTTTTAAAGTCATTATCAGTTTTCGCATTTAAGAATGTGTTGAAGAACTAAAGTTTACTAAGACTTATGTAAATGATTTTTATAAGTATGATTTTAAAAATAAAAGTCATTGACTGATTTATATTTATGACTTTTATAAATAACAGTCTTCAATAACTGTTATCTAAGATATATAATTTGAAAATCCAAAATAACTGTTCTTTGCAGATTATTTAGTTAAAAATCAAAAATAATTGTTATTTTGGAATTATAAAATTAAAATAAAAAAATAGCATTTAAGGAGTAATTAAATAAAAGTCAAAAAATAATTGTTAAAGAGTGATTTTTGTAATAAAAGTTGTTACTGCTACGATCCCTGGTAAATGTCTAACATTATAAAAAAAAATGGAATCTTCTTAATTAAGCTGAAAAAATGAATAAAAACAAAATATTTTTAAATGTCTTAAAAATTACACTCTTTTATTTGAATACTGAGTAGTTTCACTTCCGCCACCAACAAGATCTACACTTCGTGCGTACAACACTTTTTGAGAGCAATAAACGTGACTTAAGTCTTTTGTTTTTGACATATTTGATATCAACATCACGAATTAAATAATTTTAATACATGGCTAATCCTTTCCAACCGTACTGAGCTTGGGTAGTTTTATCTCTTTATTTGATCGAATTTCGGATATACACATGTATGTATGTATGCACGGTATTACCCCCGCACGGGCACAAGAAACTTTC
The DNA here is from genome assembly GCF_001687245.7 of Rhagoletis zephyria. Lineage (NCBI taxonomy): Eukaryota > Metazoa > Arthropoda > Insecta > Diptera > Tephritidae > Rhagoletis > Rhagoletis zephyria. The sequence goes on along the minus strand of NW_016160214.1, from coordinate 37,669 downwards.
AGTTGAATTTTAAACATTTCAATTGTCTTCTGGAGACTTAAATTCACGAATTGATTGAATGTCGCGACACAATTTCGAATACGACTGCATTAATTTTTCAATGTCGCCAGAACAATTTCCCTGTCAGCATGCAAATTTAAGGCGATTAAAACAAACGAGACATGCGCACACACTCATACATTGTCAACATTGGCTTAATTCGAGAAATCATTAATAACCAAATAAAAAGTAATCGTTAATAAATTTATCGCTACAAACGATCAGCGAAAGAGCGGAAATTATTAGCGCAAAGTGAGGGCGTTTTCGTTTGAAGAACTTCTGTTTTCAGCACTATGTATGTATGTACTATAACTTTCTGGAACACCCACCGGAAAGTGTGCGGGTTGCGTGGTTGATTGACAGCGCCAAAATAAAGGCAAGAAGATAATAGATACGGCACAAAACAACGCGAGCAACGACAACCGAGCAATGAAAAAGTCGCGATTAAACTGATAGCAATTGAACAAAAGTAGTGTCGATGAAGGAGTCCCCCAAAGCAAGCAATACCGGTGGGCAACAGAAAGTAAAAAGAATTAAAACTTAAGGTCATGTATGTAGCCATATAGTATGCATATTTGTATGTATGTATGTACTCTTATGTGGTACCAAAAAACATACACGGTTACATACGCAAACATGTATGTATATATAAAGTTACTTGTAATGGGGAATGAAAAAAGCTCTTCGCACCATCACACATAAGGGATAGATATTTACATATGTTTTCATTGACATATACATAAGTACACTTGCGGTCTATTGATTAAGCCAACTGACATTTTCACTAGTTTTGGCAACTTTTATTTTGTTTATTTAATGTTTATATTTTTTCTATAAAAGTTTAGCACTTTACCTAACCAGCGCCACATAACTCCACATTTCAAACTTCACACATAAATTATGAAAATTCAACAAACTTTAACATTTGCACCCCAAAATTTTAAACCTTTTATTTAGAATATTTAGAAAAATTTTGGGTGTGCAGTTTTATAGCTCATTAAATTTTACTACGTCAAATCGCAAATCCCAAGACGCTAGAAAATCCCGTTGATTTTTTATAATTTTTTTGCTGATGGTGCTAGGCATTTTTCCCATACAAACGATACTGTTTACATGGAAAGAAATTCTAAATCAAAATTTTAAAATTTTTGGGTGCAAATGTTAAAGTTTATTGAATTTTCATGATTTTCGTACGAAGTTTGAATTGAGGATTTATGTGGGGCTGGTTAGGTAAAGTGCTACACTTTTTAAAAAAAAAAATATAAACATTAAATTAATCGAAGAAAAGCCAAAACTAGTCAAAATGTCACTTGACTTAATCAACTGACCACAAGGGTATATACCCACATATGTACGCTTGTACAAATGTATTTGCGAAACAAAATGCTGTCAAAGGGACTGTCATGAAATAAATACGTTCATCATTTTCAAACGCATCGAAAAGATACCGATCGTTCTGAGCGATCAAAAGCTCCGCGAGAATAGAAGTGAAGTAGATTCGAGCAAATTTGCTGGCGCCCATCAATATAAATTAGCGCTCGATTTGTGCTTTATTAAAACCGCCAAGTTCATAGCAATTATCAATTTATATATGCACGAATAGTGTGTCCCATTTTTGGGGGTGAAAAGCATGGCGATGCCAAAACAAACTGTTCAATGTGTGCTGACAAGCGCAAAGACAAATAACAATACCGCCATTGATTTTTAAGTTAAAGGAATTATTGTACTTTTAATTAATGCGACAGACCATTTTGGAGGTCAACTAAAATTGGAACTGAAGGGAATTAGTCATTCAACGCCAGCGTTTATGCACATAATAACATACATACATATGTATGTGTATAACACTCGCAAGCATACCGCCGCAGTTTCACATGTTCAACAAAGAGATAAAAGAGGCAAAGAAATTGTGTGAAGGAGAACAAGCTCAGGAACTGCCGTTCTAAGAGTTCTTCTCCTTCCAGTTTCCTAGAAAAGGCAAGAGAAGAGCACATTGAAAGTAGTCTAGAAACATAGGAAAACATAATGGACGTCGATGGACGAAGATGACATTTTCATTAGGGTTATTCAGAAAATTTTTTTTTTTAGCGTGGTTCCGAGGAAAAAGAATTTCTGAATCACCTTAATTTTCATGGAAGATAAGGTAGCTTGGGTAATCATATCCTTTCAACCCTATATATCTCGGGGTCTAAGAGAAATCATACCAGTCATGCTCCAATCCACGATTGCCTCTATAACTCCCTGGCTATCGACTCTTTACATTGCCAGTATCTTCCTCGGCTAAAAACTAAAGCCCTGAAGGGAGGCAAGAGTGGTTTGCATACCTAAATCAGGGAAGGCTGTCCACAACACTGCAAAAGATTTTCGAGAGTACAGATCACGGCCTGCTTTACTCCTGAAAATTGGTTAAAATAGCCTTGCGCTCTATTTACCACAAAGAGATTGCTATGGGCAGCGTTTCTGGATTTGAAAGGCGCCTTTAACAATGTCTGTTTGGCATCCACCCCTTCCCCTGTTGGGCTATATTCACACATCATTCTTGACATTGGCAATACATTTTGGAATACGAGAGGCAACAATGGCTCCTTGGGAACTGTAGAAGCAAGAAAAACGACCACACAAGGTGCTAAACGAATTTCTGTTTCACTTTAGTTACGCCGANGGGCAGCGTTTCTGGATTTGAAAGGCGCCTTTAACAATGTCTGTTTGGCACCCACCCCTTCCCCTGTTGGGCTATATTCACACATCATTCTTGACATTGGCAATACATTTTTGAATACAAGAGGCAACAATGGCTCCTTGGGAACTGTAGAAGCAAGAAAAACGACCACACAAGGTGCTAAACGAATTTCTGTTTCGCTTTAGTTACGCCGAAACCTACCGAAGTCGTTAGGTAGCTCATCTCGACCATTAGTGAAATAGCAAAATCTATAATCAAAGGCCTGCCATGGTGGGCAGAAGAGAACTCCGATTTGGGATGAAATATAGAAACTGCGATTATCAGATAACAGAAGTTAACTTCCACCGCTACTTCAAACCCATTCGCCTGACTCAAGTAGCCTCGATCTTCACAAACAGCTTTAAAATGGACATTGTAGCAGGATCTGGCGTCTATCAGAAACTACTTTAATCCAACAGACTCGAAGGCTACTGTAACGTATTCAAGGCTAAGATACGTATGTACGTATATGCAATAGAAATGGGGGCAAAGCTGCTAAATATGATTAAACTAGCTTCATCAAAGCTTGCTTCCATTGTGGACGGAAAAGCTGCTATCAAAGCCTTGGGATGGGTATATAATTTCGTCGACAGCACAGAGTAAATCCTTACTGGGTATCAGGGCACTGTGGTATTCAGGTAAATAAGAGAGTACGCGAGAAATGGATCTGTGATAGGATAAGGGGAAGCGGTTTTAAGCTACAACCTCCCCTGCAATTTTTTAATTTAATGGAAAATTTGAACATCTGAGTGTGGAATAGCCTTCAAAGTTGTGTGCCTTATTTCTATTATACAGGGTGTCATATACCACCCGTCAATCCCTGCTACAATGGAGAAAAAAGTTTTTTATTGGAAAACGCACGAATATGAACTACCACGTCGGGGATGTTGTATCTTTTGGTCGTCCGGTTTCGACCGGAAGTGGGTTAAGTGACCAAAAGTCCATTACTTTTATGGTATATATATGTCTTTATCATGTGCATACAACACGTAACTTTAGTTTTTCTCGAAAGTGCCTTTTTCAACCTCTAAATAATCTTCGAACTTCAACTCGTCCTGTAGCTCGTTTCTGTAACAATTCTCTACCAAGGCGAATGGAGATATGAATTCGCCGCCTTGTTCTCTACTGCTAATGAGTAGTAGAGAATAACGTATATTCTCTACCAGTAGAGAAAAAATCGGTAGAGAAGAGTTACAGAAACGAGCTACTGTACTGCTAAAATGGGCGAAAATGTTATGATTGGAAAACGAAAAAAATTTGAATCACCAAAGTCGGTGATGCTCTATCTTTTTGTCGTATTACCGACTTCCGCTTTCTATCGAAGGTAGCTTAAACTGACCGGAATCTTTTTTTTAACTGGGACATACAAGTTGTCATTGCCCCAGTTTTCTTTTTCCAAGATGACGCTCGCTATTGCAGTGGAGTGATGAGGATTGATGTTGACATCGATGAATTTCGAATAAACAGATGCTTAATAGAGTGAATCATTAATAATGTAAAGCTTAATTGTGTGATATTTTCGTTAAATTTTTTGTACATACATATATAATATTCGAGCGTTCAAATGTTATTGCCATTGGAAATTGCTGAACTCCACACCGCTTCGTAGCACTGTTAGGTTAATATGTATCTCAAATGTCAGTACCACCNTAAATTTTTGGAAAATGGGCGTAGCCATGCCCATTGGTAACCGCTGCACCAATTTCTTCCAAACTTGGCACAGTTGTTGCTCCTGGTACAGCATACCAACTGGCCGAAAATTTTTAAAATCGGACAATAACCACACCCACATTCCATATAACGGTAGTTTACAGAAATACAAAATATTCGATAAATCAGTAAATAAGGCGACAACTGTCTTTAAGGGCTGTTTTCAGTTCCCAATAAAAATCACTAGAAATGTTTTTCATTATTTCTGTTGCTTGAAAAAAGTACGTTGCTGTAAATTTTCTTGAAGAAATAAATATACGAATATTTTTTCGTGAAAGCTGTAAACTGATTTAAGAATTTTTGAAAGAAGAAAATTACTTTTCCACTTCTTGTACGTAATTTTATATGAATTTTTAATTTTTCTTGAAAGCTACAAACAGCCCTTTAGGTGTCTCAATGCAATAAATAATTTTTTTTATAACAGTTTCAAATTGTAAAATTTCTACTTGCGAAAAATTACAATTTGAACATAATATGAGAAATTACGAAATTTTGAAAATTTTTGAACACAGCTTCGTGATCTACTCGCCAGATCTACAACATAAACAAGGCCTTTCCCGTTTTTTGTTTTTTTTTTGTAGTACCGTGCAATTAGTGTTAAAATTTGTTTGTGTATGACAAATTCAAAGGGCATTCCGAAGCACTAAACTAGTGTAACAATAGACCAGTATTAATTATTTTGAATTATCTTGAACTCAGCGTGTCACCGATTGAACCTTCCATATGTAATTCTTACGAAAAGTGGAATGTAAACATGTACATATGTATGTAACAACGAAAAACGTTGTACAAAATTCATACACAGCTGTGAGACACAAAACGCATGTCTTCGCTGTATTCTACAATAAATAAAAGGGACCCCCTATTCTTCGTACTCAAAGAGCAGGGAAATCAAAACAAAAAAAGTTATGTATACTCATGAAAATTAGATTTCCCTTCAACTTATTGCATTAAGCCGCAATCAAAAAATCTTCATTGACCTTCAATTGGTAAATATGTACATATGGGTGTATGTGCGTACATAATAGAAAAATGCCCATAGGCATGTATGGGTACATGCAACAACTACACTATTTAAAGCTTAATTATAAAAACAACAACAATTTGTTGTAATAGAAATGCACTTGAAAAGGGTGTAGTTTGTGGGAAGATGCCTTGTGATCGACTGAGCGACAGACAGTGTGTGCACCCGGCCGGTTTTCTTCAGATCGATGCTCACCCATTTTAATTGCTAGTTGTTAGTTTGCCAGACGATCGATATGATTTCACTTTTGCCATGAAAAACAATCAAAAAGGCATTTCTTTCAATTATTCGTTGATTTATTAATGTATAAATATGAAAACATGCGGCGCGCGTGTGCCTCTAAACCGACTATCAAAAAGCATCTTAAAAAATTGTCAATATGTAGAACGGTTTTCGAATCAATATAAATTTACTCTAGTTGCGTGGGTTTGTTGGTACATATGTACATGTGCCGACGCTAGCTTTAACTGGCTGACGCATGTTTGGTTTTTTAATAAATAAAAAATGGTCGTAATTTACCACTACTTAATTATTATGTACAATGCACATATTGTAGTTTATTTCCTCCAAACTTTCTGTGTATGTAAATTCATTTGCTAAGCTTTTTTCAAGCGAGTTTGAACTACAACCACATAAATTTTAAATAATCGCGCCGTTACTAATACCATCCGTACATATTTTGTATTATTTATTTCCTCTATGACCAACTTTTTTAAGCTCTATATCTGTAGCGTTGTGTAAGATAGAACTTCCATGTGAATTGTGTCTGTAGGCTATTCATTGTGGTATCAACCAATTACCAAGTAATAAATTGGTTATTGTGTAAGAAAATAGAATTTGTTCTGTTGCCGCACGCATATACTTCAGACTGAAGGGTCAAATGAAAGTGAGATTTATTAAAAGAAAGAAATAAAAGAGAAAATTACAAAAGCGAAATCAATGGTGACTAATAAAACTGTGAAATTTAAGAAAGACTCGACTATGAATGAAATCGAAGAGCACAAAAAAGCGTATAACTAACAAAAGATCGCGCGCAACATGCCAAAAATACAATCGATGTGTTTTGAGCTATATGAAATACCTTTTTTAATTATTAATTTGAAAAGCTTCAAATGTCAACAACGCCAATAAATTCTATTTTAATGCGGCCAGAAATAACCTTAGGATTTACAGTACCACCCAAAAGAATTTTTGAAGAATGTCTCAATGAAATTCAGCTTTGATACTGCCGTGAAATAGGATATTGATTATTTATTGCCTCCTGTAAACACATGGCGCGTTTGTTGGGTCGCCAGCACTGTCCATAGAACTCCACATTCGTGAAATTGCTATGAACTCTACAATCTCTCTACACAGAGGATTGAAGCAAGGGCAAGATAGTCAAGGAGTATACCACTGAAACATATACATACATACTTACCTACTGACGGGTCCAAAATGTACCCTGATCTGATGATGATCAAACGCTACAGGTATGATGTACATTGTATACTGGTGTTATTATTCTATCATTCAAGACCAACAAAACAAAAATTTACAAATCAAATCATTCTCATTTTTCATAAACTTTCTCAGAAATGATAACATGAGAGTCATTCCTTTTCATATTGGACACCAAATTTGGTGTCACACTTTCGATTGGATTCTAATTTGTTTTATGGGTTCTATAATAAAATAAGCAAACACCTATTCGAGATTTTTTCTTTCCTTCGGAGTTATCATCTGTCAAAGTTTCGATTTTTTCGTTATCCTGACTAATCATGTACTTCTTCAAATCGTTATATCTAGGGTTCTGCGCACTCTAGAGACTTCATTTTAACGGTGTTTTAAAGCTAAAGAAACGTGTTTAATATTTCTAGTGCTCATGATACATAGTGAAGACCAGTGAATTAGGAATTTAAGATCATACCTTCGTAAGGCTTGTTTAATTCTCTATAAACACCACGTTTTTAAGAAATTGGGATTTTTGAAGAACTATTTTTACAATATTTATTTTTTCATAGCGAGATGTTTTATTTGGTGATAGTCAACAATTTGTTGTAGTTTATTTTTGTAAACTTAGGATGAGATGTATTTAGCAAGGTGTTAAAAATCGTGTTTTTTTTCAAAATGTAAATTTTAATGGGGATTGTGAGAGAACATCTATCCAGTAAGAGCCTTTGTTTGGAAAGCCTTTTCTTTAAGGTGACAAACTCCTGGAAATGGACGTGACAGTTTTAGGACTAAAGTTATCAAACGCCGATTTTATTGCGGATTTCGTTTCGTTCGTTAACAAAATTTGTTCTGAAATATAGATATTATGCCAATATCCATAATAAAATCTAAATTTTTGAACTTTGGTCTGGAAGATTCTTTGATCAAACAAGTTGCGGAGCAAATATTGTTAAAGAAGGGATATTCTGCCCAAATCTGAAATAAAATTTGCGTTTGTTAACTCTAGGTGAATATTAAAATAACTTGCAACTGGAAAGTATGCATATACAGCTAGAAAATTTATTAACAATAAATCTTCCACTCGGATTCATAAAAAGTTCAAGTTAACGGCCACGTCAACGTGACATGGGCCTTTTGGTGAACATGCAATCAAAGTGCACTTTCCATAAAGCCCACGAATAAAGCAAGGAAACGGACCTACATTATCTTTGCGAGTGCCCAGAATTGTCACGTATGAAACTTTAGAGGAATTTTTCATCCAAAATGTTATGAAGATTTCCAATTGCTCCATTAAAAACATAAATTGGTTCATCCACCAATCCAAGTAGTTTGAAGAAACTGCGAATTATGACAGCAGATAATATCAGGGATCCTAGAGAAAGCCTATCAAAATAGTGCTCTCAGCGCTTAGTGGTCCTGGACAAGTGCGCTTTTACCAACAAAAAAAACCGATTCATATTCTCTTGCCAAAGTGATAGGGAAAAATCAAATAAAATACGGTCAAGAAGCTCCAAAATGGAACGTGGATTTCTTCTGAATCCGTGGGATTTAGAATATCAATTCATTTGCCCGATTTAGCATGTGTTTTTCATGCAGAAGTATTAGCTATAGCTAAAGGCTGGCGTCTCTAAGGACGTAGTGGTTTACATCACGGCGACCGCCTAGCCATTTTCTCAGATAGCCAGGCGGCCATTAATGCCATTTCACCTTTTACAACAAGGTCGAAACTCAGTAAGTAGTCAGCTCGATCTAGATTTAGTTTGTGTCACTGGTCATCGCAACATTCCCGGAAACGAAGCTGCAGACGTGGCAGCCAGAGAGGGTTCCACCCTGGTCTCGGTCGTGGAGCTGATCTCACCATCAACTGGAACCTTATATAGAGACATTTTTTACCACAATTTTCAGAAATCGGATCAAAGGTGGTGTATGTGGCCCGTGTACAACCCTAAGAGAACGCGCAATTTATTAAGAAGACAAAGATCTGACGTTGCAGGGCTTGTAACGACTCTTCCTGGGCACTGGTTGGTTGGCACCCACGCAGAGGTAAAAAGGAGCAGGAAACAGTGGAGTAAATGTCCAGCTCTAATGAGGAGCAGAAATACCATACTAGAAGCATATCAGTTCACAACGTTGCGAGAACTATCTGATATGAGTCTCCACAATAACTGTATCAACCACGCCAGTAAGTTCTAACATATTTAGTCGAGGTATATCATATCAAAATTACACTTAGTTGGTACTTGGGCGTAAAAGTTTTTCGTCACCATTCTAACCATGGCTGAATAAAACGGAAAGTCCTTCTACGCCAAACCCATTTATTTCGAAGAAAAATTGGAGGGCATTATCTACAGATTTTCAAAAAATAAATAAAACCGAAAATGAGATCATCAACGAAACAAACGTATCACTTGCCAAAATTGTCAATCTAAATATTTTTTTTTAATTTCAGCAACAGATTTCTAAAGGTCATTTAATGGCCCACACTTTTCCATAAATATAACATGTGAGAAAATCACATCCGCTCATAATGTTGACAAAATGTACACATAAAAATGCATTCTAAAGATGTTAAAATACAAATTGCTCATTTGCTGAAAGAACGTAATAACTAAAAAAATCATGAATTCAAAAAAACAAATTGCTTTGAAGCTTTTAGTTAGATTTTGTGCATGGAGAACTAAAAAACTATAACGATCATAATCTTAAAATTGTATGCAGAGAACCAAGCTGTCAAAGAGCCCTACTTTGCGACCGTACTTACTTCTTGTTGTAGTTTTTAAACCAAGTAAAAATTAAGTTAGCTTAAACGAAATTATTTAGGTATGACGTTCTTCCTGCAAACGAGCGGTATATATTTGTAAGTCGACACGAACCGCTAGCTAATTTCCATATGAAATAGTATCCAACAAATAATGCTGCTACCACCCGCAAGCGTGAATGGCTTGCCAAATATTTTTTTTTTTGCGAATTAGACTTAGCAAAAGCAAACAAATATATAGAGACGATTAGTGGGAATAGAAACAAATGCAAAACAATAAAATATAAAATATGCAGGCAACTAACCGCACATGCCTGTCCCATATAATAATTCTTATATGTGTGCATACAAGTATGACCTTCTCACGAAAAGCTAATGAATATAAAATAGAATCAACAAAGAGAAACGATTAAGAAATTAGCAGCTGTCCGTTAAGCGTAAGCTTTACTGGCTATTTAATATTAGGTGTATAATCTGAGTTAAGGAAATATTAAATAAATCTCACGTAATCAGTGGAGGTATCTTGTCTTGCAAAAAAAACAAAAACTAAAAAATGTGTTTGCTCAATTTAGCGGTTGCTATGTAGTTGAGTAAGCCGCTTAATCATATGAATGCTCTATGAAGAGCCACACGCAAACATTACGCAGTGTGATAAGTATCTTATCGCAAATGAATTTCGCTACTCATATTTTAGTTCATCGCAGCATTTAAGCCAATGAATCATCCGCATACGAAGGGCAATGCACGATAAATGAAGAAAACCTGAAGATGTTAGTAGGAAATATGCCAGATCGTAAATTTGCTGTTTTTTCTTTCTAACTAAAATGCGTTTAATATCCTTATTTTATGTTATGAATGCAAACATACATACATACATACACAGTCAATATTCTCTACAACGAACTCTTGACTAAGTCTCCTCTTTTGCGTATCTTAATGATTTGAGTATGCAGTTACAGTTGTACGGCTATACTCAATCCCGACTCTTGCGTCCTCGTTCGCGCACACTAGGCAACGTGAGCAAACCAATGTGCGAGATGCGGTAAACAATCCGAATGGAGCCTTGGATCACGCCAAAAAGAGAGGGAGCTTCGATGGGGCCATTCCGACTTATAAGGGCTCACTGAAGTCTGTAGCGTCTGTTTACCAGTAGGTGCGGCTGCAAGCGGGCATCTGTCTTGAAGCAAGTGGCTCGCTATGTAAGTGTGTATTCGGTCAAGAAATCACCCCCTAGCAGCAATAGGGAGTGCGTTGGGTTTGGGGGCCGCCACGTAAAAACCCTCTTTCAGTGAAAAAGAAAAATAAAGCCTCGGACGAGGCGCCCCTTTTGATGACAAACACGGCAAACATTTAAAGGCCTATCTGCCTCTCTCACGAAACTTTTCTCAAAATATGTCTTGCGATTTTCCTGTCAACTGCAGACGGCCCTCAAAATTCTACGATTTAAGGGCATCAGCTGTAATGTTCGATCCATGAATGAGGAAGGTACCTCTGCCCGGCTGGTTGTTGTCCTCGTAAGGACAAAACCTGACATCACCGCCATCCAAGAAATTCGTTGGACGGAGCAAGGCAATAAATACCTGGGACCTTGCGACGTCACCTACAGTTGCCAATTCGGTATTGGATTTGTGGTGGGAGAGAGGCTCCGCTAGGTTCTCCAGCAGCTCGCTCATTTGTGGCCACGCCCCTGCGGCAGAGATGGACGAAGCATCCAAGCATCTCTTTTATGAGCGCTTGGATAAGAAACGAGCGCTGCTACCGCCACGACATCAACATCTTGCTTGTCGATTTCAATGCCAGGGTGGGAAATGAAGGTGTCTTTGGCGCTACTGTCGGAAAATTCAGCCTCCACGACGAAACGTCCGATAAGGCACTGAGGATGATCGCCTACAGTACTAGGTTCTTGCATAAAAAGATCCATCCAGAAACTTGTATGTCTTCAGTTCGACTAGGTATCCGAATGACCTCTCAATAAATCTGATAGATACTGGAACAGACTAAAGGTAAATAATCACAAAAAATTAGGGTGGCATCTCTCTTTGAAAATGTCACATAGCGAAAAATAAAAACTTGTCCGTTAAGAGGGTTATACTGTATGTATAAGTATTTTCATATTTAATTGCTTGTTTCTAGCAAAGAATTCGTGCTTTTTAGGCACTCAGAAGCAGTAAAAGTCGCTATTAGTCATATACTACATATAGTTAAAGTAAATACAAACACATGTTAGCGCGCTTATGAACATACGTACACACATTCATGTGCACATTGAATTTGCTACACACCTCTTCATGAAAACACGCTAAAGCACCATTTTTACAACTTTCAAGTAATTTTGAAAATAGTAAAGCACAATTTTATGACCATATCCGCTTCTGGTATGCAGCAGAAATTTGCACAAAATAGGTAGCCACTGTCAAAATTGTTCTGAAAAAATTCAAAAGCAAAGTTCTCAACGTTGTTTGCTGTTTTGTTTTTTTTCGCGCGTACCATGTTAAATTTTTCACTCAATTCACGCTGCACTCCCTAATTTTTTTTTGCTCTGGTAATATGCCAGTGGCTGACAGGGCGTATCAGTAATATTTTTAGAATATTCGTTTATTCAAACATTCGTACATTCATCATTTTTATTGCTTTCATATTTGATATGCCGACAGCGTTTGAAAAACATGAATGAATGAATTAAGTTATAAAAAAACTGAACTTTGACTTGAATAATGATAACAATAAATCACAAATTTCTTAAATAAAACACAATTTCATTTCTAAAATTTATATAAAAAGAACAGCAACGCAAATCATTTTTTTTGTTTTTTTTTTAATACACATTGGGTCGTATGAATAAAAACTAAGCAATTGCTTTCGCTTAAAATTTCCGACCTTTTACTTGAATTTATTTGAAGAAATCGAGTAAAAGGTCTGAAATTTTAAGAAAAAGCAATTGCTTACTTTTATTCCGGCGGCCCATTATTTTATCTTATTACTTTTAACCAAGGAATGAAACCGATTCAAAATAACGTTCCGGTTTGGGTTTCGGTTTTGCCAAGTGTTTCGGTTTCGGTTTTGGTTTCGTTCTTCAAAATTTATTTCGGTTTTGGTTTCGGTTTCGTTCCGGTTTCGGTTTTTCACAGAAATTTTGTTGATATTATTTAAATCACAATGTCTTAAACGTTGAGGAAAGAAAATCGAAAATTACAGTTCACTGATAATATCAACACTAGGTTCTTTCCCTAACAATCCGGACCGGATTTGGTAATTAGAGAATAAGAGAAACATTTTCTTTCAAAAATGGAACAAAGTTCAGAAGTACGGAAACGCAAAAACCCACATTTCGTGCCCACAAGTCGAGAAACAGCTGATTCACGTTGTTCTTGTTTTTGTCACTTATACCATGTTCTGACCGACATCGGAAACATGTTTTCGTTGCTAAAACTGGTTTTCGACCTAAAACTTGTGTTTTCGTCCATATAAAATCTGTTAAACGAAAACCAGTTTTCGCTGAAAACTACTTGAAAACTCACTTTCCACTCATTCCAATCGGTGTCTTCACTAGTTTTTTTCGATTATTTATCGAAGTGGAAGTCATATTTTATCATCTTTAATACGCCATTTCGGATTTATTGTTAATTGCCTGGCCAAAGCAAAATAAGAATGAAAGTTAAAGGTTGTAAATGAAAAGAAAATGAAGGAAAAATGTTTTGGTTGTCGGTCAGAACATGGTATTAAATGCAAACACTTGGAAATTGAATTTTGGTTTCAAAAATTTGATTTTAAGTACATAGATTGAAAATACATCAACAGGCCATTCACTTTTCCTTAAAAGCACCAAGTAAATGCAGGCAACATGTAAACACAATACAGCTGATATGCACTTTGACACTTTATCCATTTTTACTCGGAGAAAATTTCGGGCTGTTTCGGGCAGGAAGAAGAATACACTTACGATCGAATACGCTCGAATTTTCGCTCTCTATTACCCATTTTGTTGAGTACAGGCATGATTTCTGGGCTATTTTGGGCACACGCGGGATCTCGCATTGCGTACGGGAAAGAAACTACTTAAATATAATTAATCGATTATCGATTCACAACAACAAAGTCATCAGCAGATTTTTGCGAAAAGTTACCTTGCCATACTTATTTACTACTTAACAAGAATTTTAGCAAAATGTTGCTGATTTTGGTTAAATAAATCATTTATTTCAAAGAAATTTTTATTTATTATTTTTGTAAATTTCTGGAAACCGATTGAAACCTGTGATTGAAATGGTTTCGGTATCGTTCCTTTTCAGGTCAAGATAACGGTTACGGTTTCGGTTTCGGTTTTGAAAAACGAAACGGTTTTAAACGGTTACGGTTTCGGTTTGGGTTTCGGTTTCATTCCTTGCTTTTAACCAGTGGTCGGCTTCACCAACACATTCAAACGAGTCAATAAGGGTCTAATGATTTTAATGAAATTTTGTGTTCCGAGAATATTCGTATAAAGATGCCACCCAATTGAAATTATTTGCAAATTAAATAAAACGTCATAATATGGGTGTCAAATGAAAAGTATTTTTAAAAATCATTTAATTGTATTTAAAGACAAAATGGAAATACTTCTTGAAAAGGTATTTACAATTCAAATACCAAATACTCTTTTAATAATATATTTAAATACAATACGTATTTTGTAATTTGTATTTGTATGTTAAAAGCTTGTATTTGAAGAACTTAACATCTCTGGATGCCACTTATTTTCGATTATGCAAAACAACTTAATATATGTAACTAGATATGAAATCAAAAGTTTTTTGAAAACTTGACTGCTGAAATATTTTCGATTAGGGTTGCTAGGTTTTTTTTTTTTTGTAATACACATTTCTTTGTTATTAATTTCAACGAGCAATTTTTTGTATTTATGTGTGTATGTGATACTAACAATGTTAAATAAAAAAGTATTCATAATTTAAAGCTATTCAAATTACTAGTTTTTGATACCCAAACTTTGATCTCTTATTTAATCTTTAAAAACTAAAACAAAGCACAGAAAAAATTATTAATACCAAGCTTTTATTTTTAGATCACTGCAAACTAGTCTTTTTTTGATTTTAATTTTTTTTCGGTCAAATTTAATCGTTCTTTTGTGGCTTTTAACCTTTCGATCATAAATAAGTATTATTTATTTTGGATGTTTATTTTTATTTTTGGTCATTTCTAATCGATATAATGGAGACAGCGTTTTTGGGTGTATTCGAGTATTTTTCCAGCAGAAAACTCTCGACAGCGAAATTCAAACGAATTTTTTCTCTCTGCTAAGTTTGCAAAAGTACGCGAATGCAAAATTACCAAAAACTTGCAAGTTTTTAGTAGAGCTGATCGAAAGCATAAAACGGAAATCATGATGGTTATCCAAAACTATCAATATGCGAATGCACCTTTAATGACCGTTTTAAATCTGAAAATAATGGTTATGGTTTGACTGAAAAATTAAAATTAATTTTAACAATTACAACCGTTATCGATTAACGATTAACGAACGTCATAAGGGATTATTCTTGGTCGCAAAAATTTAAATCATAAAATAACGCTTAATCGGAAATATAGAAATTCAATTTTAACTGTTAAATTATGGGTTTTATTATAAAGATCATAACCGGTACGCACCTTCAACTCCGAGCAAAATTCGGTTACCCTTTTCTTATTCTATGCCTTTATTCTTATAAAATGATTGTAGTAATAGTTTTTGGAACTTTATTACCTTTGTTTTCATTTCATTTTTATTTTTCCTCTAGCAAATTTAGTTAGTTTATGCATTTATTTTGCCTTCTATTTTTACAATCATGATGTCAGTGTTCTGCTGGCAGTGCCGGCAATCGAATGTCAAAGTCATGCAATGCTATTAATTTATGCCATTATCACTCATTCCCTGCCTAATTCATTCACTCGTTCGCTAATTCAATTAGTATTAGTAATTCTTTTGCTCATTTGTATAAAAATGGGCGTCAAAATAATACCAATTCCGGTGGCATTTAAATTATCTAATTAATTTGCAAATGAATAATTGAATTTGCTCAAGCAGGCAACATGAAAGAAAGCAGAGGCGAAAGCAGGCCGTAGTCGAGGAGCACGAAAGCATTTTCTTTCCGTTGCTGTGTTGTTGAGCTGCCGCAGCCAATATACAATTTGCAGGGCCGGATTTAGAAGCATTGACGACCGGGGCGTAATTGGAACGAAGCGGCCTTTGGAAATAATGTTCATTACCTTGGTTTCTTTTTCCTATACGATAATCAATTGCCGAAATAGTTGAAATAAAAAATTTCCCAATTCTTACTATAATAAACATCAGATATCAATTACAGCATGTTTACTTTGCGTGCTTTGGCTTAAGGAAATTTTTCAATCGCTTTGGACAAGTCGAGCTGAGTAGTAATCTCGTTTTCGATAGAGCTAAAGCGTTTAATCTTTCGTGGGACATAGTATATCCTAGGTACGTTTTGATGAGCTGCGATTTCGAGAAACTTCGCTCCCTGCTAACATTAGTCACTGTTAAAGTCAATGAAATCTTGAGAGAAACTCAAATATTAGGAAATACATCGAAGAAATTTTCTTGACGCCGTAATTTTTTCAACTCTTCATAAAGCTGAAATCCACTTATGTCCGAATTCTCTTCAGTTATGAGAGCGGTGCTCAACTCCCGACATTTTGACAGTAAAAAATGTCATCTTCGATTTAATCTGGGAACCCTTGCGATTATAAGTAGGAAGAAAACCCGATAGATTTTCATGATTCTTCAACTACTCAAACTCTTCCTTGACAGCAATCAGGGCAGTATCAACTACATAGAGTAATAAAAAAATAAGTTTTTAATTGATTTTCTGGTGTAAAAATTGCAGACTCATCTTGACTTTCGGGAGCGAACATCTCATTCTTTCTTCTTTTGCGAGATGAGCATCTTGTAGCAAATTCAAAGCCCTGATTTTTGTATGTGGATAGAAATGCAGCGCAATTTCCTGCAGCTGCAGCGATGTCCATGGTTGTACCCTGCATTGTTTTACTCACGAGATTAAACTGGAATGGGATGTCGTATTAAACAAACAGGGAGTTAAGAAACACAAATCGCGTAATTTTCATTCATGTTGGACAACAGGATATTTCAAATCAGAGGAAAGGAAAATCTCCTTTAGAGCTTTCCAAATTTCTTTTGCCTTATATCTAGACTTAGATATAGTTAACAACCAGTCTGTTTTTGCAACGAGTGTTGTGCATAATGGTTTGACGGTGAGATTTTGGACATGATTTTTAAAAGTGGCTGAAGTACACCAAAAAGCGTGATGTCTGTTCTGGATGAAGAGGCAGCATCGTCCTTTACCAAATTCAAGTAACTCTATCCCCATGGTAAAAATTATGTTCTCGGATTTAGTTCGAGGACCCCGGCTTAATCACCTTTGTTTTGCAAATAACTGATATTTATGTTTTTGTTAACAAGCGTTATAAGTACAAGATTCGTCAGTTCCCTGTCGATGAAAAAACTTCTCATTCGAAAATGTTATGCAATAAAAAAAAATTAACGCCATTCCAGAATTTTTCGCCCCCTCAATTTTGTGCCCAGGGCAAACGCCCCTCTCGCCACGCCCTATTAGCCGGCCCTGACAATTTGTATGAAGTTCTTGCCCTTCTGATTACTTTCTCATACAATGCGAGTATTCGCCAACATAATTCACTTTTATGACTATCGGTCAATTCAATAGCTGCAAAATTTTATCTTAAGTATGGAAATTTGTACCGGAAAAATTTAACTAATTGCTCACTAAATATCTGGTTTTTTTTATTTTTTTATGTAAAACAAAAGCAATCAAATATATACCCAAGGGATTGTGTAAAACTTGCCCGTCGCATTTTGAGTTTTATCAAATTTTGATCGAAATTCAAAGACTAATTTACGATAAAGTGATAAATGTCGTTAACATGAGATGCATAGCGAATTTTCGAATAAAGCACTAACACATTCAACATACAAATCGTGACTCAATCTACCCAGCATGTACATACATATATACTATTATATATATATCTACATACATATTTATGTATGTACATATGTGTCTATATTTGGGCTTCGAACTTCTTAATTTGTTTATATTTGCTTCCTCATTTATCTATCTAAATGTTACCAAAATCTATGGTTAATTATTTATCTTTTAACACTGCTGATCATACAAATTACTGCCCACATAGCTTGTTTATCAATATGAGAAGACACCTTTAACGCATGCGCGTAAACTTTTAGTAGCAGTCGCTGTTTGGAGATGTTAATTTTTAACCCGAAAGCCATTAATTTGAATATCTACACTTATTGCTTGATTCACTGTGAAACCGGTTGATTTGGTTGTTGACATGTGCATGTATGTAGGTACGGCGGTGTTGTTGATTTTTATCACAAGCAAAAAAAAAAACGATTGTTTAATGTTCGAGCCAGTTACCCCGGCGATGTCTGGCTGTTTTTGGGCTTATGGAAACCAGATTTTTCGATATACTTATACATTCATATTTTTAATTAACGCATATCTTTCACAATGTGTTAGACATGTAAAACAATTCATTTCTGTGAAGCTCAACAGGCGGTAAATGTTCACTGAAATGATTGCAAAATAGGCGTGTTTTTATTTCAAGTCATCGGTTTAAAGAAAGTGAAAATTGAAGATTTAGGTCAAGAAGTGAGATTCTTAATCGACATGATTTAGTTTGCTGATAGCATTGGTTAGGAAAATGTCTAAGTAGTGGGGGCAAGTGTTCCCATAGTGTTAAGTGCCAGGAGGAAGCGCATCCCTCTAACCGTGGTTATTCCGAAGTATAGTTATAGTGTCTTAAAGCTACATATTTACTGTCCCGGGCAATGTTGCCAGATTAATAGTTTTAACTGTAAGCTACAGATTTTAGACAATCATACAGTTGTTTTAATTACCTCATTGTGCAAATTAGTTTTTCTTCGAAATTTCCGATTTGAACAAATAAGTTCAAACCTGTCTTTCGGGGGCGCTGAAAAAGCAGCGTTTCCTCATTTGAAACAAATGGTTTCAGCGCGCCTCTGCACTCCAGTGGACACAGCAAAAGGGGAAAGAATATTTTCCTAAATCAATTTGAATAAAAATAAAAATATACTAGAAATTTTATCTACTAAAGATTTCTTTAAAAAATGCTTCAGGACGAACTAAATTTGAGGTATCGAATCAATGGTTAAAAAATTAACAAAGCAATTTATGGGTCATAGACATCCGGGCCAACTCCTTTTACTTTTATTCAGTTCTTCCAACCAGACTGTCTATAATAGGTCGGAAGACTGTGGTGTACGCGCCATGAATGACGTGTGGTTTCCAAAGGACCTTTGTAGGTATAGTAAGCTGCTCGACCCTCCTTGGCTGTTTCCTCGACGTCACGCCTCCACGTGAATTTGGAGTCAAGGTTAATACTTAAGTATTTCGCCTCGGAGCAAATGCTCAGCTTAGTCCCAACTAGCATCGATGAAGAACACCTATTTTTCTTTGTTGTCCGTGCTGGCAAGACAAGTTCAGCTTTGCCCACTTAGAAACAGTATCCAGTACCAAACACTTAATCCCCTTAAATCCTGACATACTTACGTAAGACCCTTAAAAATGACGGCTACGTGCTCTACAAAAATGAACCGCAGATGAAAATATCCAATGCCCAAACGGGGGTAGGCGGTTATGCTTAATTGAAATTTGGGATAGCGCAAAATAAAGCGAGCAATTCTTTCGTAACAAATTTTAACCCTTCGACTCCTCCCATTATGAAACTTTTTTAAAAAGTTTGCTTTATAAAAAATATTATAAGCGGACTAAAATGTTCTACAAATTTATTTAGGTAAAAAGTTTATTCGAGGTCTTAAAAAAACAGAAGAAATGCACCTGAGTTACAAAGCCGAATTCATAATCAGAACGCCGATTCAATTAGTCCGATAATCCCAACTGAGCATACATACTCGATGAAATAATCTTTTTGCTGTCTGCCTTTAACTAACTTTGTTTATGTGCACTTGAGCTAAATACATGTCAAGACAACTTGTTTTGACATTACTCATTATACTTTTTATTTATGTCATGTGAAAATGCAAAACACATCACCGAACCATTAGAATTTTTGCTTTTGTGATCACGAATTTTTCGCGCTGACTTTTTGCACATTTGCTTGCTATTTTGTTTGCTTTATTTTCTAAATCAACAGAATAAACAAAATAAAAGTCAGAGAAAAACTGTAGTAATATAATTTGCTTTTGTTTGCTGTTTTTTTTTTGTGCATAGCTGCGTTTTTTGCGTATGAAGCGCCACTGCAGCGAATAAATAATCGAATCAATAAATAATAAAGCGATTAACTAGTTGTATGTATGTTTATACATGCATAGAAATAGAATTAGAAATGGTGAGATATTTTTATATTTATACATCTGTTATAAAAACGTACATATCTGCATATTTATGTACACTAGGGTGGTCCTTAAATAAAAGGAGGAAAATTTTACATCAGATTTCCTAAACCCCAACCCCTACGTCGATGCTACTTTACTCGAAGATATCACATATAAATTTTGGCCCCGATTGGAGTCGGTTAAGGCGTGTCGCACAGGGGTCAATGTTCAAATTACCCTATGAAGATGGCTTAACCAACTGCAATCGGGAGCAAAATTTATATGTGATATCTTCAACTTTAGTAGTATCGATCTGAGGTTTATAAAAAAAAATAATAATTTTTAATTTTTTGAGTCTCCATAGAAAAATCTGGCTTTGACTCCTCTGCCACACGCCTTAACCGACTCCAATCCGTACCAAAATTTATACGTTATATCTTTGACTATGGTAGCATCGATTTGGTTATTACATGAAAAAGTATATATATTAATTTTAATTTTTTTAGTCTTTAGCGGAGTATGAACTTTGCCTTAACCTTCTCCAATCGGGACCAAAATTTTATGTGATATCTGTGACCGTGGTATTACTAATTGAGGGGGTGAGGCTAAAAAAATCGTTTATTTGATTTGATTTTTTAAGGGCCACCCTAATGTGCATATGTATATTCATTAACATCTACTTGTTCGTTCGACCTAGTTTTAACAGTTTTATTTGCAGTTTTTTTAAGTTTCTGCACTTTTGTACTTCTGTATTGTTAACTAGTTTTTAAAGGACAAATCCTTTATATATGTACACACAAAGGTACGCACATATATTTTAACGAATTTCGAAATGAACTTCCGTTAAAAGAATGGACTTCCGGTCTGTTTAATTCACTTCGAAGCCGGAATAATAATAATAATAGATTGGCGCTTACACATATGTTAGTGTTTGGCCGAGCTTCTCCTCCGATTTGTGGCGTGCGCCTTGATGTTGTCACACAAAGCGGAGGAACCTACAGTTTTACGCCGACTCCGAACGGCGATTGTATTTTTATGAGAAGCTGTTTTTCATGGCAGAAATACACTCGGAGGTTTGCCATTGCCTACCGAGGGACGACCGCTGTTAAGAAAAAACCTTTTTTCTATATTTTTGGCGATGTTGCTTTGACCAGGGTTTGAACCCAGGCGTTGCGGAGTGGAAGCGCGCACTGCTTACCACTACACCACCGGAATAGGCAGTTCATATATTTTTGTTTTTTCCAATAATTAGCATTTTCCTGCATTTTAGAAAAATTTTAAAACTACTTGGGATAAGTCTTTAATGAGGACTCATCCTGGGGCCAACGAGGAGTATCATATCACCCCATCACTACATATTAAATTTAATACCCCATTGGGGAAAGGTTCGTAGTCCATCGATATGCATCTTCATTTAACTAAAAGATAGCATCACCGACGCAATTTTATAGTTTTTTCAGATACTTATTATTAGGTTGATAAAAGCTAAGATTTAAGAATTTTGATACACGAAAATTTTCTCCATTTCTTGAGCTTTTTTATGTGACATTTATGTTTTTCTTGACAGCTGGACAGCTATGCTTTGATACGAAACCGAAGTTAGAACCAACTAGAAATATTGGATCAAAGGCAAAACAAGGCAAAAAAAAATACAAATAAAAAGGCAAGGCAAGATGCTCGAAGAAAGCGGTGAAGTTCACTGCCAATAACAAGCGAAGAGCACGCGTAGGCGATATCAAAGTGCCCAATTTTTAGTTCTCAAAGCCTATGCTTTTCTAAATATTTGCTTTCACATCTTGTTGAACAAAATTTATTTATTGACAACTGTTAGCTATGTAGACTTTCATCCTCATAAAACCATGTACTTCACTTGCTCAACCCCTTGTCAACAAGCTCAATTAAGCACATTTAAGATATTTCCTCGCGAATTTACTAGCAATGTGAGACACAAAACGCTTGTCGGCAATAAATTTTCACTTCAAAACCCGCACTCTAGCATCATCTCTCAGTATACATGCATGCATATTTATGTACAAATATTTTCGTATGGAAGACAAATGTACCTATGTATTTATACGTGTTCATATTAACGCCTCACCATGAGTAGGTGATGATTTTAATGAGGCGTTGAAGGTGAGGGGATACCCATAAATTCCTTTCCTCTGATTTGATTTGGGAAATAAAATATGCTCATACATACATATCTACGTATTTATATGTATGTATGTACCTATAGTTATTTCATATAATTTCTCTAATTTTAAGCAACTACTAAACTTCTTGCGGATGCATTCTTGTACATAAATACATACAGACCTAGCCACTTTTTTATTTGTCACCAAAAACTAAATTTTCAAAACAAAAAAAAACTATTTTGGTTTAGAATATTTATTTTGTGTGTATGAATGTGCATTAGGGTGGTCCTAAAAAACTACAAAAAAACACTTCTTCGTAGAAATGGTAAAGAATTCTAGAAAATCAATATTTTTCGATCGAAAAACTTTGTTTTCCTTAGGAGACTACCAATAATAATATTCAATTGTTTATTCAACCATTTTTTAATATTAACTAGCATTTATAGGGCCCAAAAAATGCAATGGGAGGGACCCATAAAAAATCGTTCATCCTGAAGAGAACCGGAGTTTTCCGATCGAAGATATTGTTTTTCCAGAATTCTATACCATTTCTACGAAAAAGTGTTTGTCTCCATATAAAGCACATGGAAAACTTCATGTACTTTGAGTCACTTCTAAATATCATTTTTTAACATAGGTATTCTCCTTTCGCTTTAGAAAAATCCTAGAGGGCGAAACCGTAACATTTTAAACTTTTTTTGGGACCACCCTAATGTAGATACATATATGTATATGAAAGTGAGTGGGCTTACGTTAGGCTGATCAGATTCTTGTGTGCCTTTATTGAATGCAAGTGCTTATTCATTTGGCATATATATGTATGTATGTATGTACAAAAATTTTTCCCTTTCTTTCTTCATTAATACACAATTGACATATGTGACATTTATTGTGCTAAAATATGTACAATGACTTGTGGTAGATGTCATTTTTTTAAGAATATTCCCATTGCCAAAAGATTTAAGCTTTGTGGTTTATGTAGGCACATAGTTTGTACATAATATATGTATGTAAATTTATATATCTACATTTTATTTTTTCTATATAGCCAACTTATAATTTCAAGGCTAATTTCATCAGGGTCTGTATTGTTTCTTGAAGACATATTTGAATTTGACACAAATTTATTGCATTTTTAGTGCTGTCTTCTTAATTGTGTACTTTAGTTAGTGGCTATTATTACTCATAGTTGTATTGTTTGATTTATGTTTATTATTGTTGACCACCACTTTGGCTTGGCACAATTTTTTAATTTCTGTTTTGAATGGCCTACAAGTGTTGAGCCTTTAATAATTATGTCATTCTGATGTCATCGCTAAGTACCTAGGGCTTAAGTATACAAAAATTATTCGTTGCACAGTGTAGGGAGTGTGAAGGTTAATTAATGAAATCATTCATTGAAATTATTATAAACTTAAATTTATTCAACTGAATTCAACTGATGTCGTAAATCTAATTAATAGCAAGAAAAAATAGTGAATTAATAATTGAGCTTCAAAAATAGTAGGGACTAATTTGCATAAATATTTTCATTCGTAAGTCATTCTTAAAAACTTACATTTTGTTTTTGCAGAATTTCCTAATTTGTAATAATAGTTGCATTAACTGCCGAAGCATTGGTTACAACTCTATACCTTAAAAGGGGCTAAAGTCCAAGGTTTGGCTTGAGATTATTCGATTTAAAATTCAGAGACATAGCATCATTCAACCAAATTCTGAAACAGGACGTTCTTCAACCATATGCAAGGATAGGACGTTTTCGAACCTGCAGCCGAGATTGGGTGATCTTCCACTCAGCCGTCGATATGTAGCAGATAAATGGGGTATTTAATATTTGCCATCGGTATACAAAATCGCCTAATATCTTGAAGTTACAGCCACAGTAAACATGAAATCATACTAAGTTTTCAAAAATTAACACATTGTTTCGCTGGAGTCAATAGTTTGAAATCTTCAAACTGTAGCATGTATGTGTATTAGGGTGGTCCAAAAATGCATGTGCAATAAGTAAAGTCGGAATTTTTATGCTCTCGCCCCCTAGGATGGTGCTATACCGAAAAAATGTACCCCCTTTTTTTAATCAAAAACTATTTAGAGGTCACTCAAAGTTTTCCATGTATTTTATATGGGAAAAACAACTTTTCGTAGAAATGGTATAGAATTCTTGAAAATCTATATTTTTCGGCCGGCACACTCTGTTTCTCTTCACAAGATTCCCAATATCTACTAATACGCAATTATTTTTTGAACCATTTTTTCATAGTAAGTATATTTTTTAGATCCGCAAAAACTCCTAGAAAATACCAGAAAAAGCAATGGGGAGATAAATAAAAAATCTTTAGTATTAAAAAATGGTAAAATAAACAAGTAGCTGTTATTATTTGAAGTCCCCTGAAGAGAAACAGAGTGGTCCGATCAAAAAATATTGATTTTCTAGAATTCCATACCATTTCCTCGAGTTGTTTTCCCCATATAAAATGCCTGGAAAATTTTGAGCGCTTTGAGCGACCTCTAAATGTTTTTTTTTTATTTCAAAATAAAAGAATAGGAGTATATTTTTTTCGATATAGAACAATCCTAGGGGCTGAGAGCATTAAAAAAATAAATAAAGTCGGAATTTATTTATTTTGACCAACCCTAATGTTATACACAGGTATGGATAATACATATGCATATGTATGTATGAATGTTGCATTCCCACCCGCTTATCGAAATAACATTCTCTTTAAAAACTCTCCCCCTCTATACAGTAATTTCAGTGCCACTTTTCCGCTTCACTGCACTTCAAACAATTTAATAGCAACTTGCAACAATAATTCAAACCAACTCGGTACGCTTGTCCGACTATTCAGTACTTATCGTTATGACATTTCCGTCCGAAAGATAGACACAGTGGCAACGTAATGATGGCATCGCGTGCCATGCCCGGTTTCAATTCTTCTAATTGCTATGTACATTTTAGCACTCTTCCCTTAAAAAATGTAGAAATAGTAACACAAAAAAAAAACACAGAGGGGGGAAACGCATTTCTGCTTGACGTTTTGACGCCGTCACATGCAACACCGGTGTTGCTGCACGCACCCAAAAATGACATGCTAACTGGCAAACATACCAACGTACATTCAAATAGAAACCATTTATTTTTATTTGTGGTTCTGCACAAATGTGACGCTTGTTGACAGATTAACAGTAAAATTTGACATCTACATACATACATGCGTTGTGGAATATTGTCAAAGCAAAACTTTAAAATCTATGGAAGTGTGTCCAATTTGAGATGTAGATAAAGGAGTGGAAGAGATCTCATAATTTTAAATGCTTTAACTTTTAATAAATTAAAAGAGTTGCCGACTTGTTTCCGTGTTAACATACTCTATTTTCTTCTCATGCTTTTGTGACAAATAAATTCTTTATGTAGTAATTTAGATAAAATGTTAAATACTTTATTGGCATGCTCGTGATGCCATTCTTACCATTTCAATGCCCATGTGACCCAGTGACGGAAATATTTTGCTCAATTTTATTCTTATCTAGTGTTGCGATTATTTCCGTCATTCATCATTGTTCTGCGTACGTTGGCGCTCTGTCAACTGTCAGTGGCAAATTTGTGCGATCATTTGTCAAAATAATAGCGCTTCTTTAACTATCACTGCTATCGGTGCATGCGCTCGGACCATAACTTTTATACGCTGAAGATCTATCATTTAGCTCTGTCATTTTGAATACTTTCAGTAGCATTATATGGCATCCCAGTTGGAAATTAGCTCTCCGTGCAAGCTTGTAAAAGCTGAAAAATAACTTTTCATATCCTACTGTTTTGACGTTAAGGATTGGAAAAGCTTGTCGTTTTCTTGTTTTTGATTTTTATTTCAAGACGAATCACCAACAATGCTTCCAAAAATCATGCGCTGATTCATTATCCTCCTCTCACTCGCTATTACTTTTACTTTCCACTTGTATGCACTATTTTCTCCTTAACCCTAGCACGAGCGAGAGGTCAACTTTGTGAGCAAGTATTTTTTGAAAAATATACATAATCTAATATTTTATGCTGTGATAACACAGANGCCTTAACCCTAGCACGAGCGAGAGGTCAACTTTGTGAGCAAGTATTTTTTTGAAAAATATACATAATCTAATATTTTATGCTGTGATAACACAGACCTATTTTGAGTTGCATTTTCATAAGTATTGCAAACAAGTAAATACTCGCATATTGTACTCGATACCCACCAAGTACTTGTGCACGCGTGTCGAAGTACAAAAAATACTCAGTACGAACAATTCGGCGCCCTTCACCTTTCCTCGTCGCTCTCTCTCGCACAAACTTCAAGTTGATGCAACAGAAGTTGCCGTGTCTGAACCCAAAATTTCGAATCAACTCCCGCAGTAAATACCAGTCATTGATGGCTCGTTAAAAATTGCCGCAATCGGGAAGTGAGCGTGGGCTCTCCATGCAATGCATGCGGCTTAAATTACGTCAGTTGGCGGTTTCCAATTGGGATAGAGGATCATGAAAACGATCTTGTTTGTGTACTTATGTAATTGGGCATGTCAGAAATATGCACTTGCAGATGAAACACATATATGCATATGTAAGTATGTAGCATGAGTAAGTATTTATATTTATTTGCTAGCTTAAAAATGAATGAAAACGCGTTGTGTGGACTTTGCAAGCTGTCAATCTTCGTTAAGCATAGGCTGACAGGAATTTTGATAGCAGCGGCAAAAAAAAAATATATGCGTGCCTGAAGTCAAAAAGTCAAGAATTTCTGGACGACTGTAGTATGTAGACTAGTCTTACTTACTTAGATGGCTTCGGTGGCAGATAATTCAATAATAGTATAGTACTTAGTAACAAACCTATTTACATGCATACTGAAATAAAGTATTGTGATGAATGAACTCTACAAAGAACATCCTCCGAATACTTTTCCCGAGACAGGTAAAAAACTAAGTTAGAAAAGGGTAAGGAGAAGATGTCTCTATCTGATTTCAAAGTTAAAAAATATACGGAAAACTGTGCGCTAGATTATCATATCGACGGCTGAGAGGAAGATGGACCTATCTCGGCAGCCAGTTCGAAAACGCCCTTTTTCACAAAACTTTTCAAGCACGCCCTACTTCGGAATTTGGTTCAAAAGCCCCCTATCTCAACTGAAAATAAGCGTTTTTGAATCGGCAGCTGAGATAGAGCTTTTTTGAACCGAATTCTGAAATAGGGCGTTCCTCAGTCAAATTCTGAGGTAATGTTTTACAATTGAGTTTGTGACTGAAATTTTTAATCCGAAACTCCAGGCATAATCTATAATAAAACCAAACTTAGGGACAGCACAAAAAAATTTGCACGAACAGTAAGATCCAGCCTAAAGTAACAATAGACGAAAAATATATAAGCAAATTATGCGGCTGGCGTAGCGAATTCCCATTTCCAGCTGCAGTTTCAGGCATAAATAGCCAAACCCTATAATTAAAGGTATATTTACTTTAAACGTTGCAAAGGAAACCACACAAAACCACAAAGGATTAACGCATTCCTGTCATGGGCTATGACACCAGTGAGAATTATACATTAAGTAGCAAAAATGGTATACAAAAAATGCATAACCAGGTGAAAGTTGATGCCGACCATACAAAAACAATAACAATGAACGAACGAGCTGAGGAAAAGTAAACAAAGGGTATGTTTCATAATTTTCGGTGCACATAAAAGGAAAGTGTGGAAAAGTCGCTCTGCGGGACGCCGGCCACTGACAATACAGACAAATTGGATATGGTGCTGGAAAGTGATAATCTATGCGTTGTTATTCCCCAGCCAACAAAATAACCGCAGACGTGTCCGAAAGCGGTAAGAATTGCGGATAAAAATTAAATGTTTCATTCGTTTACCTACTGATTCCACTTCTGGGCGTTTTTCGAATACGTCCCTCCACTAAAGTGCACATCCGGGCCGTATGTGTAAAAAACAAAGAAAATGCTTGCTGGACGGATGCGTTTTCTGATATTTTTTTTATTCAGTTTTTTCTTTGAATACCCAGAAAACCAAACAAGTTTCATTTTCTGTAAATCTGATATATCTGAGATCGCATATCAGACACGCCCACCACATAAACAAATGTTTGAAAAAACTGATTAAAAAAAAT
Organism: Rhagoletis zephyria; assembly: GCF_001687245.7. NCBI lineage: Eukaryota > Metazoa > Arthropoda > Insecta > Diptera > Tephritidae > Rhagoletis > Rhagoletis zephyria. The sequence continues at coordinate 9,308 of NW_016160214.1, read as the reverse complement.
GAAATAAAAGGCGCAATTTTTGCCTCTGAAATTAAGAAACCCTCTAAAAATCATAACACTGTGAAAAGTTCAACACCCTTCTTCGGTTCCTTGGCTTTTAAAGAATTACCCCCTGTGAAAAGAGAAATAATTATAAAAAATTAAGAAAATTCAGGCTTTTATTGAACTTTTATTGTTTATATATTACAGTAAAAATTTAATAACTTCTTAAAATGCAGGTCCATGCAGCTAATTTTTCTATACATATATTGTACTACACACATACTTGCCAAATCAAAATATGAAAAAAAATCGGAAGTGTTTTTGGTATTTTTCACTCCCCCACAAAATTTTTCTTTATCAATTTTGCGTAAATTTTTATTTGACTTTGATTCCACGTAACCGAGAAATATATGTTTCTGATATGTGCACTTATTTTTGGCATTTTCAGATCAAAAAAATAAAATATACTTTTGGCCGCATTTTTCTAAACTATGAAAAAGCATCTGTGAAGTGTAGAAGAAAAGCGTATTGAACGAAAAATTCCATCAGAAAACCGCCAAAAACGTATCTGTTTCACAACTATTTTCGGTTCTTTTCTATACATATCTACATACGTTGCTGCCGAACACTTTAGTGGAAAAACGGATCGTCAAAGTATGCGAAAATGGAATCGGTAAACGAACAAAAATCCACATTCCATCCACTTGTTTACAACTTTTGCTTCCAAATAACTCGACGCTTTTTAAACGTTTCCGTTTATACAAATGCTGGCTGGGTTGATGCATTCATACGAGGGTTGGTACAATGAACTACCCTGCAGAGATTGTGGTTATAATTAACGAGTAATAATAAAATATTGCAACCGAGCTGCAAAAAAACCTTAACCATAGCAGCGAATTTAAATGTGTTTCCCTTTTGAAATAAATAAACACTGCAAGTGAGAATATCGTAAAAATACTTATTATTAGATTTTTTAATTACAAATTCCAACGACTACATCCCATAATCTATGGCAGTTATTTTGTGAGACGTTCAGAAAAACACACAGTTAATATTAATATGTAATTTTTTTTTCAGAGAAAATCAGAAAATCACTGAAAACATTTTATTCATTAAAGTCGTTTTCCCTGTCGGGTATATAAGCAGGGCTCGACTGCGGCAAAAGTCCAGTGCTAAGCTATGTAAATACTCTGCAAAAGGAAGACCATAAATTACTAGGAATGCATACAAAGCTGATTTCTAAAGCAAAATCCTTTGCAAACCAATCTAATATGAGGAGGCTATGGAAAAGGGTGTAGATACATAGTAGATGGATACTAGACATTGTTACCAATGAAAATTACACATCGTGCTTTTGTTGCAAGAGTGTCGTAATACAAAAAAGAAATTTTGCGTTAGTATGTAGAAATGAAAGCCGCATCTTCTTCTATGCTGTGTAAAAGTTGCATAGTTGTATCGATTCACAAATGCGAGTTATGAGAAAATGTGCCTTCATATTTGCCCGATGGGAGCGTATTAAATTAGGAAACTTTAAAGCCGTTCTTTTCGAGTATTTGGTTTTTTTTTAGATTATGACACTCTTGCAGCTAAGTTACGATATTATATACATACATATGTATGTATCTAATGAGCTTATTCGTAAGGAAATTAATAGGGTAAGAAAATACCTTGCCAATTATACCTCATAAGTCTAAATTGGAAGGTTTTGGCTGAGCTATTCAAGTTTTTCTTAAACCAGTCTTTGAAAAAAGTTCAAAAACAGCATCAAAAATCTCATTACTATGATTCCGTAGAAAAATTTTTAAAAACATTTATGTGCAAATTTTTTAAGCTTAAACCGTTCAGTCATCTCAGGTAATTTTTTCAAAAAATATTAAAAAAAACTTTTAATAAATACAAAACTCAATTTTTTGAGGTAGTTTCAAATCGGTTCAGCTTGCGTAAATCTTAATATTTTTGCGAGATAGTTTGGCGAAAGTCTTAAAATATAATAGATTTTATAACTCCAGTGGAAAAACAGTACCGATTTTTTTTTTTATGGGGAGCGATGCAGCCTAATGTACATACATCATTCTTGTAATAGCTGATTGCGATATTTGATATTTTATGAAAGTAATTAAAACTGTCTTTGTAGGTAAATACATCCATACGTATCAACAGCTGTTATATTTTCTATCAACTATCGTTAATTGCGATTTCCTGCAATTGAATATCAACCGCCTTTTGTTATCAGTCATTGATATCTTTAATACATATAATAATTTCCTATTTGTATTAGGTACCAATAGGGTAAAATGCTATGCCAGTCCTCAGGCCATGGCAAATTCTGCTTGCAAAATCAGATAGGGTCACTGGTAGTTAATGGAAGCATTGCAGTGTGAAATGCAATACGATTTTTAATATTATTTAACAAGAAGATATGCACAAAAAGAGATTAAGCAGTATTCATCAAACTGATCGGCCGGAGTTGTTTTCATAATGGGGTTGTATACATCGACGCATACGCATCTACAAACATACCTTAAGCAATGCGATTTATTGGTGGTTGAATAATGAATAATGAAAAAAAAATTCTGGGTGTATGATATACTAAAAACAAAACCGCCTCCCCTTAAAGATATACTTTTTCTTCATTAAAAAATCTACATTAAAAATTCCATAACAACAATATGCGAACGTTTTCCTTTTAAGCCTTTTATCCTATAATCAAGACCGAGAGCAAAAGGTAAGATCGAAACTAAATCTCGTTCTCAAACCCAAAACTCAAATGAGAACAAAACTGTCTCGGTGGGAACTATATAAGAACAAAATAATGAGGAGCCTTCCCAAAGCGAAGAAAACGAGAACATGAATCTCCGGAACGCTTTCGAAAAGAACTAAACGGGAACAAAACTCTAAGGAACTTTCTCTCGAATAACAATTTGGGAACTAAAGTCTCAGGAACGTCAGTAAAGTCAGAGAACGAAACGGGAACAAATCTTCACTGGATTATTCGCGAAAAATGGAAGCGAGAATAAAATTGTTCACATAGCCGTTCATTAGTTTGAAATGTTTGAATATTAAAATTAATCAAATAAGAACTGAAAGACAATTATGCAAATTAAGTCAACGAAAGACTTAAGACATGAACTTTTCTTCTACATAAAGTGAAAACGTTTTCCATAAATGGACAGTCCCCTAATAATAAATGATGTGGAAGTCGAATTACCAATCGTGGTTCTCTCTGAAACGATTTTTCATCCCAACATGCAGGCGCCTCCCTCCTTCAAAACTCTTGTTCTCGTTTTGTTTTCTAGCAGAACGTTCCCCAGGCTTTTGTTTTTATTTGATCCTCTTTTAAAACGTTCCCGATACTTCGTTCTCATTTTGTTCTTTATGGAAACGCTAACGAACCTTTTGTTCTCATTGTGTTCCTGTCCAAACTACTCTCAATACTTTTGGCCCCGTTTGTTTCTTTTGTGGAAACGTTCTTGACATATTATTTTGTTCTCATGTGGAACTAGATCCTAACTGGAACTTAGAGCCAAGACAATCTTTAAATCAAACAAATGTTTAATAAGAAAATGTATATTTATGTTCTGCAGTGAAAACCTTATTTTTAAGGTCTAGTCCTCGGGCCTAAGTGTGCTGGCGCCCTCTGCGCCTAGCAGCCACTTCAACCTAACCTAACTTAACCTAAGGTCTAGTCCTTAAATTTATTTTAAAACAAGTAAGAAAGTCTAAGTTCGGGCGCAGCCGAACATTAAATACCCGGCGCAAGTATTAAATATATGTTTTCCTCCTTTCCGAAAGCTACCGCTACATGATAAGCCGGGGTGTATACATTTTAAGTAAATTAGCGTCCTTAAATTTCGAAATATTGAAGTTTCAAGCATTTCTGAAATTTACCGTTATATGAAAAGCGGCCTCAATTTTAGTCCGATTTCAACAATTTTCAACGGTTTGCTTTTATGTGGCAAGCACAATAACCATACCGAGCTTGGTACAAATTGCTAGAACGGTTAGCGAGATACATA
>NW_016160214.1:0-4683 GCF_001687245.7 Rhagoletis zephyria | reverse complement strand
TTAATCGATTTCTCTTTTCATTCTGATCATTTATGTATACATTTGTCTATATCTATCTCGATTCGTTTTGCCTGTTACAAACAACCGTTATGTGAACAAAGTTATAATACCCTTGTGCACAAGTGCGCTCGGGTATAAAAAAGTAGTTAGCATATGAAGATCTTTTAGATATTATTTCTGATACTCATATGCTCAAAAAGGCTCCAGACATGCCTAATCGTTATTTTGGTTACTTTACTGAAGGGCCAATAGAAACGAAGCCAGTTCCACACAGTGGGCTGAAACTGTACCCTGTGGTGATTTTTTTTTAAATTAAAAGTAAATTTTACGGCCTCTGCGCGTTGACGATGGCGCATACCGTAGACGATGGAACGATGAGCTGTATGAGCTTTACAACGCCATATACTTACAAAGTGAGACGAATTAAAATACAGCAGCTCCGCTGGCTTTGCAATGTCATTCGAATGGACACCGACGTTCCAGCTTTGAAAGTATTAATCTCGGAACCCGCTGGTGGTAGCAGAGGCTTTTGGCTTTGACTAGCGTGCTTTTTTGAACTCGGTCAAAACCGCTTAGGCTGAGGCCACGCAATGAACGGCTGAGCGTTGAGCGGCTTAAAATTAAAATATATGATATAATACTATTTAAGTGGCCAAACAATGAGCGACATTTCGGTGCCACTCAGGTATAAAAGCCGCTCACCGATCAGCTGCTCAATGCGTGGCCTCGGCCTTAGGTGGTTACAGCTCCAAGTAAGGGCCAGTTTACTGTTAACCAATCAAATGTCAGCCAGCTGTTCATTTTAAACTCAGTTTACGTAGTCTAAGTTTAAACTGTCAATGAAAAAAAGAAGAAGGGTATATATTTCGAGGGAAAATGATGTATAAGAATTGTAACCAAAAATTGGAAGTCACTTATAGGTCAAAAAGTAATATTTAAATTTTTAAAAAAGAGTGAGTAAAATTCTATTAAAAAAAATCAATAAAGATTAATTTTTAACCTTCAACCTTACCTTCAACCTTAACCCCAGCATTAACCTCAACTTTAACCTTAACCATAATCTTTATATCAATACCAATCCCACTCTCAATTTAAGCCCCTACTACGCGAAGTTAGTTTTGTAAAGAATTAAACCGAATTAGAAAATAAATTATACGCCGCTAGGGAGTCACAGTCAAGAATTTTAATCAGAGCATAGGCATGCGTAGGCTCTTCACGGAAAAATATGTCAAAAATACATTAGTATATGAAATGTCCCTTTTGACCTTCCTTTATTTCCATATACAGTAAATGACAAAAGTTTAAATACATAGGATTTTTATAAACTTTGTGCACAACTCAGAAAAAATCTACAAACCTGCATACTAATTTGCAACTTACTAACCAAAATTTTTTAGAAAAATTCTAAGTACGCAGTTTCTTAGCCCCTTTAAATTTACTATAACAAAATGTAAGTTTGAAGTTACTAACAAAAAAAAATTGTGTAACATATAATACTTTATATGGAAAAAAATGCGTGGAAAAAGTTGCACACACAGTTAACAGTTAAGAGTGCAAGTATTAAAATTATCAAAAAGCAAATTGGAATTTTTGAACTCGATGTCCTCAAGTTCACTTAGAAACATGTTCTCATTTAAACAAGTCCATAATTCTATTTTGTTCACGTTTTATATGAAAGGAAAGCACTGTGCGTAGGGTCTAATTTTGAAATTTTCGTATTTTTCTTGCTATTTACTGCTACGAGGTCTCTATTTTGGTTCTTCGCAGCCCATTCATGTATCTTTCTTTAATATCCTACAAGAAATTCTAGACTTTCACTTTGCACTTTTGAAAGTCCAACTTTAACCTATCTAGAAATCACGTGGTTTCGAAACGTTTCAATTTCTATGTATTCAACCTTGCACTTGAAAATTATTTACGAAAATTATAGTTACAGTACAAAAACCGGTAAAGTTTTCAGTTAAACCTCATTTGTTCTAAAGTTATAAATCGAAAATCACTGTATCATAATGAGGGTGTCATTATGTTTTATGTGTATGTAGCTGCATGCCTTAAACGGTATGACTAAAAGTGGGAGCTATAAAGAATTGTATTTCATGTTAATGAATTTCTCAGTATGCATTATAAGAAACAAACTAAGAACCAACCCATAGAAAACATGAAAATTTCAAAATGCGTTAACCCGGCAAAAAAAGATATTAAAGCAAACTCAACGGCATTCAAAAAAGTAAGGGTTGTATTTGTAAATACATACTCCGTATATTTTTTTTAGAAAGAAAAAAGTATCGAAAAAGTTTGTTCTAATAAATTTGTATTAAAAAGATTGAAATTCGGAGTTACATAAAAAAAAGGATAGAATTTAATAATCAAAGGAAAAATTGCCACAACTTGTTAGAATGTCGGGTTCCAGTTTATTTTACCGCCACTGTTCATTCACTGGTTTTTACTAAAAAAAATATAATAAAAATAAATGAAAATCATTATTGAAAATGGGGGCACCCTTTAAGTAATTTTGAGAGAATTCGCTTTGGCAAAGTTGGCATCCCTGGTGTACATATACCGATATCTAAACTATAGAATATAAGATTTTATATCCACAAATTTGCACTTTCCACCCTCAATTTTCAGAATTTATATTTTTTTTTTGTAGCACAGAAACAATAAAAGTATCTTATCCTACTACTCGTATAGTAAAAATCCGGCACACAATTTTCCACTGTTCCAAATGTAAACAATTGAAAAATACAATGAGGAAATTGCAAAAACCGCAATAACTAAAGCAAATACAATTAAAGACGCCAATAAAATAATACTGCCAGCCGACAACCCGTTTGCCACGGTGTGTACGAGTCTACATATGTATTTGCATAAATGTGTTTTTGAGCATTTTCCTTTCTTATTCGCCAGCAGGCTACAATGGAATAGTTGGGATAGGTGGCAAACGGAGAGTTTTACAGCCATAGTATGAATGTGGCACATTAGCCAATTGCACACACACCCAACAAGTTCGGATTCAAAAGTAGTCACATTGACCTATCTAAAGGGTCAATCACATTTTGAAAACTCACTGAGCGCCAAACACAAATGAGTAAACACTTAAATTTATATGTGATTCCATTTGTGGACGCATGTATGAGTAAGTTGCTGCCGTTAGATGCTCCAACGACCACACATACATACATAAGTGGAAAAATCGTGGCAGCCTTCTTGGCGCCAAATTACGGTACATTGCACAACATTTTCCGTCTGCGTGTTGTTGTTTTCAGATGTTGCTCGTAGTCTACTGCAACAGCTTGTAGAGCAGACCAACTCCTACGTATGCATACGGCCATTCGAAATTAAACGTAACAAGATTCTGCACTGGCCTCGATTTGGCTCAAATGGACACAGTCTAAGTTTTTTATTAGGTTTGATAGGAATTGATGTCAAACATATCGCTCGCTTGCTGGCAGCACTTCATATTTAACAAACAAACAAAAAAAAAAAACACTGGAGAGAAACAGCTTAGCTTTTTCAGTTAGTTTATTGTCCCAACTAGCGTAAAAGAGAAATTTTCACGCAACCTGAGAAAATTAATAATTAATTGTAGCTGGTGAAGACTGGTGCAATTTCAGATCAAAAAATTGAATGTATTTAACTATAATTATGAGTAGTTATTTAAATAGCCGACAAGACGCATTTAAATGCAGTTTAGATATTTGAGCAAAAAAAGACCATTTGAATTTAATCATCAGTCGCTTACAATCGCACAAATCACGAACAAATCATACGAAGTAACTCAGCATTTTACATTCTTTGAAGTTATTTTTTCTAATATTTCTGCCTTTTGCGCGATTTTAACATTTGAAACCACTCTTGTTCAATTGAAGGCTCTTGAACTTGCTGATTAAGAATTTCAAGTGGTTTCCTCGTTCGGCTTCATTACTTCAACATTTGATTTGCAATCTAATGTAAATAGTACTCATAATGGCATAATTGTATACAATATGCAATTGGGAAAAAAGCTGTTGCAATGCATCCCCTTTGCAATGGTTCAAAGACCGGCACTTACATACATATGTATCAAGAATGGAATTTGAAAATTAAAAAATGGTCCGAAATACAGATGAAAGGGCCGAATATTGAAAGGAGCCATAAACAACACAAATTTTATGATTCACTTTGCGAAGCAGCTTTTGCAGTTTTTCTGTGAACAATTTTTTATCCTAACTGAAAAAGCTTCGAAAAAGTAAATAATATAGTATCGGAAACAACAATAACCAAAAAGGAAATAAATTGAAACTCTCAAACAGGTGGCAACCCTCAAAACAAAATTTTTCGGCTGTAAGCCATTTTAAACCTCCTTCTTTTGACAGCCCTTTTGCAATATGTATTTACCTTTTTTTATCAATTTACTTAAACTGCAATTTTCAAACGGGTCGCAACTCTCTAATTTTTTTTCTTTTTATGTTTTAAGTTAGACCTCTAGCAATATATCAGTGAAAATTGCATTCTATTTCATGCATTAGTTTTCGAGTGATGCGCGTACAAACTTACAGAAAGACAAAAGCTTTAAAAATTGTTGATTTGGCTTCTGTTGCTCTAATAAGGACCGCCTATATTAATTCTTCTTTAATATCTATAATATACAGACTCCGGCCTGTTAAAATTTTATCATATGTATATTTGGACTTTAATGGATTG
>NW_016160213.1:66137-68310 GCF_001687245.7 Rhagoletis zephyria | reverse complement strand
AAGTACACATGTGCCTAAGTACACATGTACGTACATATGTACATATGTATGTATGTATGTACTATGAATTTACTCACATATTTCTTATTGCTCGTGCACAAATTTGTTAATATGTACATTTTGAATTGTTGCGCATTTTTTGTTGAACAAACCATTGGAGCGCGCACGAGTAAATAACAATAGTAATAACAACAATTGTGTTGGTGCTGCGTGCGGTTAGCTCCTTTGATCGCGTCATATCCGAAACCAGCGCATACCTACATATCTACTAATGGTGCGACTGGCTAGTAACAGCGTGGTAAAATCGCTTTGTACGGGTATATAGGGAGGCGCGCCTCTACATACATGCATANTATAGTTTGCAAATTGTACGCTTTGATTGAAATATCAAATGTTGCCGCGCCATCGCGGTTCCCATTGTATTTCAATCAGTTGTGAAGTAAGTACACATGTGCCTAAGTACACATGTACGTACATATGTACATATGTACATATGTATGTATGTATGTATGTACTATGAATGTACTCACATATTTCTTATTGCTCGTGCACAAATTTGTTAATATGTACATTTTGAATTGTTGCGCATTTTTTGTTGAACAAACCATTGGAGCGCGCACGAGTAAATAACAATAGTAATAACAACAATTGTGTTGGTGCTGCGTGCGGTTAGCTCCTTTGATCGCGTCATATCCGAAACCAGCGCATACCTACATATCTACTAATGGTGCGACTGGCTAGTAACAGCGTGGTAAAATCGCTTTGTACGGGTATATAGGGAGGCGCGCCTCTACATACATGCATATGTACATACGTCCAGTTGATAGGCTAAACTGCTTACGAAAAGAACAAAACAACTGCAGAATCAACAGCAGCAGCAGCAGCGGTAATAGTCACACATCCATTATGCCATTCTTCGATACACTCATTATTCAATTATTCATGTGTCGCAGCACATTTGGNTATCTACTAATGGTGCGACTGGCTAGTAACAGCGTGGTAAAATCGCTTTGTACGGGTATATAGGGGGGCGCGCCTCTACATACATGCATATGTACAATACGTCCAGTTGATAGGCTAAACTGCTTACGAAAAGAACAAAACAACTGCAGAATCAACAGCAGCTGCAGCAGCGGTAATAGTCACACATCCATTATGCCATTCTTCGATACACTCATTATTCAATTATTCATTTGTCGCAGCACATTTGGCATTTTAATTTAAATGGGAGTTGTTGTTATTTGTTGTAGTTGTATTTTGTCAGCATTAATTATGTCTTAATTTCTATATGTACATACATACATATGTATACATTTTCTACCTAATTCAATTTATAATGGATCTATAGAATTTGCATAAGAAACCGCGAAGCAATAAATGTTGCTCATACGCCATGTAGCTCTTTAGAATTGGTTTCCTCATATTTCCAGTTTATGCACTTACATATTTATGTATCTATGTATGTATGTGTGAAGTGAATCTATAAAACGCAACGGCTTAGATCATCCTTAAGCTGGAAATCTATATAGGTAGGTACATATACCCTTGTGGTCAGCTGATTAAGTCAAGTGGCATTTTGACTAGTTTTGGCTATTTTTCTCTTGTTTATTTAATTTTTATACCCGATCGCACTTGTGCACAAGGGTATATTAATTTTGTTCACATAACGGTTGTTTGTAACAGCCAAATCGAATCGAGATAGATATAGACAAATGTATACATAAATGATCAGGATGAAAAAAGAAATCGATTAAGCCATGTCTGTCTGTCCGTCCGTCTGTCCGTCTGTCCGTCACATTGGAAAGAAGTAATAAAAGTACTAATAAATTACAAAAAAGGTGTAAGAATATTGACTCAGCAAATCTTTGCTAAAAATATTTGGAGGTAAGAATGCATTTTTTTTTTGAAATTTTAGCAATTTTTTAAGCGAGGAAAATGGTTGAAAAGTGGAATGTATCGAAGAAGCAAAGAAATATTCATGTAAACATACGCATTCGTTTGTAGATATCTATGTATGCGTGCGTACAAGCAAAAAAAAAATATATATTATATATATAAAATTCAAATTATGTATGTACCTATAGACACACTTGGCTCCTAAACGAATAAGCCGATCGTAACCAAATTTTACACACGCACTGGATATCTTCCAGGGATGGTCACAGGGTAAAAA